>NW_006290677.1:1004235-1013983 GCF_000327345.1 Myotis davidii | reverse complement strand
CAGCCCTGGATCAGAGAACTGGCCGCCTTTGCCCGCCCCCCAGCCGGTGATCGCCATCGGAGGTGCCACCTTGCCTGTGGCCCCATGATCTCCATCAGCACTGAGGCTGGTTCCCATCCCTTGGACTGGCTTCCTTAGTAGTCCTGCAGGTTGAATCTGAAGAGGACAGGCCATGCACCAAGGGACCAGAATTGCCAGCACTTGAATGTGAGCAGACAGAAGGAAAAAAGATCTTGAAGGCCTGTCCAAGGCGGGTTTGCGTTTAAAACAAAGTGGGGTGGTCCGGAGCTGCAGGTACTGACAACCATGGCACTGCGGCTGCTTCTCCTCCCTAGATGCCCCACAAGGTCACTTGAGCCCGCCTTGCTCCAGATGAAGTGTGATCACTGCACACGGAAGAAATGTAGTAAAAAAATAAAAACCGATGACCAAGGGCCCACCTCCATGAGCTCACAGGAGCCTCTGAGCAGTGGGCACCCCGACTATTTTAGGGGCTTCAGGTGAGCCGGGGACACAGAGGGGTCAGGAAACCTCCCTGGAGGTCGGTGGTAGGTCTGATAGTGGATCCATCTGACCTGCTGTCTGCCAACAGCCACCTCCTCCACAGAGAATGGGAGAACAAAGGGAGGGGGCGATTCTGCAAACCCCAGAGGGAATCCAGGGTCCCAGGTACTCTGCCCCACCCACTGACACTGGCTATGAGGGCACTGCAGAAGCCAACCAGCCTCATCCCCCCCCTTACCCCCCCAACACACACACACACAAACCTACTGGTCACAAACATAGGGAGCGCCCTTTCTGAGGGGAGATGCCCACCAGGTGTAAGGAAAGTAGGTATACAGAAAGCGCTCAGCGAGAAGTCCCCATGGGTTGTGTTTGCACCTTCATTCTGTCTCCCCTCCCCACCCCCCACTGCAATGCCAAGGAAGCCTGATTCAGGAACACCCCCCTATTGACCACCCACATGGAAAACAGCGTGTGATAAACATGTCCCCCAGACGCCTGAATCCGCCTCAAAAGGAAGATCCTACAGACCCGGAGCAGGAAGATGGGGACTGAGACAGAAGGTCTGGGAAAAGCAGGGCTGCTCCACCTGCTCTCCGTCCCCCTCCCTGTGTGAAGCGCCTGCACCGCTGCCCTTGGACGGAGGCCTGTGAAGGAGTGAAGACCTGTGGCTGTGCCTGTGGCTGCGCTCGGCCTGCCGTCGTGGATAAGCAGGAAACACATTTAGGTGCCAGAATTTTAAAACCATCTTTTTGGGTAACAGAGCAAATAATGCAAGACCCACACGTATTTCTAAACTGGAGTCTGTCTGGCCGCGTGTGAACCCAGATCAAAGGCCTGCTCTCCACGAGGAGGCTGCAAACGCTGCTCCTCTCTCCAACAAAGGCAACCTAGAGGTTTAAAGGGAAAAGGAGATATATAAGCATAACCAATGGACATAAGACACTGGGGGATGGGGAGGCTAGGAGATTGTCAAGGGCGGGGGGGAAAAAAGGACACATATGTAATACCCTTTGTAATATTTTAAGCAATAAAACTAAAAAAAAAAAAGAAAAAAAATGAAACAATCCTAAATGTTTCTCTGTAATTGAACAGAAAAGAATTACCAGGGAGAAAAACAAACTCAGAGCTTTAAAAAAGTCTTATTTTAAGCAATAAAAAAAATAAATTAAATAAATTAAAAAAAATAAAAAAAATTGTAAACAACTCATTAAAAAAAAATTAGCAACAAGCTCTGGAGCCGCTGCTGTCAAATCCTCCGTGCCATGGTGACGTCAGAGCCTGTCTCCCCGTGCTTGGGGCTCAGACAGCCAAGCCGCTGACACCTGCCAGGTCGCCTGCCACCGGCCTCATCTACCCACGGCCACTTTCAACCTCCCGCCCGCTCCTGGAGCCGGTGGGCTTGTGGATGGAGGCATCTGCGTTAAAGCACCCCTGTTGGTGGAGCACAGACACGTGTGGGCTTTTTGATGAGAACCCATAGCATCCCTTCACGAACGTGTTTTTAACTATTCTGAGATCACGCTCCCAGCCTTGGCAACTCTCAAATAGGCCTCAGCGATTCCACTTGCCCGATGCAAAGACTGACCCGGGTTTCATGGAGATGGAACCCTCGGTCTGGAACAGACAGGGAGAAAAAAGCAGGGTCTGATCGCAGCCCCATGGCAGTCAGTGCTGGGTCGGTGTGGTGGAAGTCAATCCTGCAGTCATTGAACATGGGGTCAATTAATATTAAGTGACATAGGGTCAATTAATATCTCTTTGAGAGGAGTTGAGAATATAAAGTACAGTGTAGAGCAATTATATTATTTCACAAAAAACTCTTTTCAACTAAGGTATTTTTCTTTATTTAAAATGTATCTTTATTGTTGAAAGTATTACAGATGTCCCTTTGTTTTAATCCCCCCCCCATTAATCTCCTCCTCCCTGCACCCACCCCTTCCAGACCTTAGCCAGACTACTGTCTGTGTCCATGGGCTATTCTTATCTAATACATAAAATTCTAGAAAGATTTAGAGAAAATAAAATAGAAGATATGCCAGGTAAATATTGAACAGAAGCGCTGAAGTTGCTGCATGAATACTTGCAGGCTTGAAGCCAAAACACAACTCATGAGATAAAGTTAGTCATTGTAACATAACAAAAGGTTCCTTTCACTAAAGAGATAAGATGGCTCCCAATACTTATACACATAATAAGACAGTATATGAGTTTAGAATGAGCCTCACCAAGATGTGTCTCAGTGGTATGCAGATTTTTGAGCTAAGGGCAATTTTAGCTTCAGGCTCAAGTGAAAATTCTGCTCCTCCCTTTAACTACCTAAAAAAAATTGAATTAGAGGCCTTGCCCATAATAAGACATTATCCTATATAACAAAAGGCTAATATGCAAATCAACAGAACAGCAGAACGACCGGTTGCTACGACACGCACTGATCACCATGGGGCAGATGCTCAATGCAGGAGCTGTTTCCTGGTGGTCAGTATGCTCTTGCAGCGCTCCCCAGAAGCTGGGCTCATGGCTGGCTAGCACAGCAGCGGTGATGGGAGCCTCTCTCGCCTCCACGGCAGCACTAAAGATGTCCAACTGATGGTTTAGGCCTGCTCCATGGAGGTGCGAGAAGGTGCAGTTATAGCTGAGGGACCCGCCCCCTCCATGTGCACAAATTTTGTGCACCAGTCCTCTAGTAAAAAATAAAAAGGAATGTTGGACACAGAAATAGACACACACCCAGGGAGAACATCATGTGGAGATGAAGGCCGAGTTGAGGTAATGCAGCCATAAACCAAAGAATGCCAAAGCTTGCCAGCAAACCACCAGAAACTTGTTGAGAGGCCTGGAATAGGTTTTCCTCCACAGCCCTTAAAAGGAACTGGTTCCTTGATCTGGACTTCTAGCCTCCAGAATTGTCAGACAATAAATTTCAATTTTGTAAATCACCCCAGTTTGTGGCACTTTGTTCCAGCAGCCTAAAAAACTAATGTAGCCTGGAGCTGAAACTTTTTAATGAATGAATGAAGTAACTCATCACATTATTTTACCAGCCTGAGCCCTTTCTTGCACAATTCTTTATAGCTTGCTTATGAGAACAGGATTCAGTGATCTTTATTTAATTCAGTAACTAATTTTAAAAATTACTTTTGGAGTATCTACTTAGTTCATAACATTCCTGGAGAACATAAATAAAAGCATTATTGTTCCTTCTAAAGCAGTCAACTAAAGTATACACATCTCTATTAATGTGAAATGCTTGACATTTAGGAGTACTAGTATACCTGTGCCATGTGATTAGTCTTTGAACACATCAATCATTAATTAATTCTGAAAGTACTTATTGAACAATTGCTATATGCCAGCACTGTGCTCAGCATGACCTAGTTTATGCAACCCTTACTTTCTAGGATCTTATAATTTAGTTGAAGAGAGAAGATAAATGCACATAAAAGATTAATTTTAAGTGATTTAATCTAACTGCTTACATTTTCTGTGCTTATATCCAGACTGTTGAGAATTGCTGAAGGAAAAATAAATTACTAGAGGAGTAATAGCCACTAAACCTTAACTAGACAATCAACCATTCCTTGCAACTTGTCTGCATTTCTCCCATGAATTATCTCTTCCATTTTCCTTAATAGCTATTCTAAAACTTCTGTACTTTCCTCAAATCTCTGACCTCACTATTTTACTCATTCTTGAGGTCAATGTCCATACTTCCTTGCTATCAGAGTAAATTGAAGATGAGAACTCCTTTAATGTCTTACCATTAAACCAATATTCTTAACCTTTATCTACAGCACCTCTTTCTCTTTCCCTCCTAACTCAGGGGAGAAAATGACCTCCTATCTCCATTTATTAATGTATCCCAAAATATTTATTAAGCACACTATCAGGGAATAAGTGTAAATTGGTAAGTATAAGAGATATAATTCCTCTCCTCCTTAAGCCTGTATTCTGCCTAAGATTACTTGTTGCTTTCACCTAAACTATTTTTATTTTCTCAGATAAGCCATGTCATCTCTCAGTTCTGGGTCTTTCAATACATGTTTTCCTCTGCAGGAATGTTCTCTCCCAACTCCCTTCTTTTCCTGGCTCACTTTCACTTTCCAGGACTCTGATTGGCTATCAGGACCTACAGTTAGCCTTCTATGACACCCCTACCCAACCCAAGATAGGCAACCCACCTATGTGCTACCATAACCTCTGTTCCTCTCTTATCAACTTACCACTGGATTTTTATTGCCTCTTTATCTTACCTTCCACTAGATAAGAACCATAGCTCTCTAGTTCAAGGATATAACCACAATATTTAGGCCAGTACTTTCACATGATTAGTCATCAGTATGTTTGTTGAATGAGTTAACTGATTCCATTTAAGTGGAAGTGAAAAGGCTGATACAGATAACTGGTTCTACTGGAATTCAACTTAGAAATGCACTACCATAGTAGGTTAGAGTTGGCAAAGACTTGAGTTGTCTTGAAAATTAAAGTGTGAAGGCATTTCAAATTCAGGGAATAGACATACTAGCATCAAAAAGCACCACAGCAAGATCCGCTTGCCTGGAGGAAGCTTAGCTGGAGAGAAGTAAGGAATAGTGACAAGAGGATATGTAGAATTTCTGTAGCAAATGAACAGTCAATTTGAAGTAATAGAGCAACATAGTGAATGTAGAACTTTAGGGGATAATAACCTGTAAAGTATTTGCAGAATGGGTTGTAGAAAAATGGAGGGAAAAACTCAAATTGGGTAATACAAATCATAAGCCTGTTACAATAAAGCAGGCATGATTGGATAAGCATTTGATTTAGTGAAATAGCTGGGGAGAGGAATAATATAATTATATTTTAAAATATACACTGAGGCTTCTGATAAAATATAACAACTGCTATATTATACAACATTAGAATAAATATCATCTAGCAACTCTCTGCCAAGTATCATAATAAGCCCTAGATTCAGTGATGCCAACCTCAGAGCTTCCAGTTTGCTCTGAAATATTAATCTAATTGGAAAACACAGAAGACAGGGAAGAAGAGGGGGTCATGAATGCATGCTTTCAAGCTTGTGAGTTTTAAGGTGACAAATCAAATCCAAGAGAGTGTTGAGGTACAAGAAGTTTGGGCACTTAACATAGCAGTGTTATTTGAAACTATGGAAATGGATTCTCTACAAGAGAGAGATTATGGAGAGAATAGGAATCTATGGAGTGTGCCTTGAGGAATAACTATTATTCTAGGGAAGTGATTATCAAATTTAGCATGCATCCCCCAGAATTTCTGATTCAGGATCATCTGGCATGGGCCCCAAGTTTTGCATTTCTTTTTAAATATATTTTATTGATTTTTTACAGAGAGAAGGGGGAGGGATAGAGAGTTAGAAACATCGATGAGAGAGAAACATCAATCAGCTGCCTCCTACCCACCTCCTACTGGGGATGTGCCTGCAACCAAGGTACATGCCCTTGACCAGAATCGAACCTGGGACCTTTCAGTCTGCAGGCCGACGCTCTATCCACTGAGCCAAACCGGTTAGGGCAAGTTTTACATTTCTAGCAAGCTCCCACATGATGCTAATGCTAGTGGGGTAAGGCCCATATTTGGAGAACCACTGTGTGGTTCTGGAACAGTGGTTCTTAGCCTTCCTAATGCCATGAACCTTTAATACAGTTCCTCACATTGTGGTGACCCCAACCATAAAATTATTTTTGTTGCTACTTCATAACAATAATTTTGCTACTGTTATGAATCATAATGAAATGCAGGATGTATTTTCATTGTTACAAATTGAACATAATTAAAGCATAGTGATTAATCACAAAAACAATATGTAATTATATATGTGTTACCTGATGGTCTTAGGCGACCCCTGTGAAAGGGTCGTTCGACCCCAAAGGGGTCACGACCCACAGGTTGGCAACCCACAGGTTGAGAACCGCTGTTCTAGAACAATAAAATGAAGAGGGAAGTAATAAGAGAAGGAACAGGGCAGTACAATGTTATGAGCATAGGAATTTGAAAGTAATCAGTAGATTTGTGTGAAATACAGAAAAAGCAAGAGCCCATCAGAAATGTTTAGGCCTTTTGGAAGAAAATTCTATATCAGTATGATTTCCATTAGAAAGGAAAGAAGAGCCCTGACTGGTCTGCCTCAGTGGATAGAGCATCAGCCTACAGAGTGAAGGGTCTCAGGTTCGATTCCAGTCAAGGTCATGTACCTTGGTTGTGGGCACATCCCCAGTAGGGGGTGTGCAAAAGGCAGCTGATTGATGTTTCTCTCTTATCGATATTTCTAACTCTCTATCCCTCTCCCTTCCTCTCTGTAAAAAATCTCTGTAAAATATATATTTTTAAAAAAAGAAAGGAAAGAAGAGCTAGATATGTGTACAACCACTCAGACCATAAGAATTAGATGCTGTTCTTGAGGCTGCCCTAACAAATGACCACAAACAGGGTGGCTTAAGATTTATTCACTAGTTCTGGAGCCTGAAAGTTTAAAATCTAGGGCTCAGCAAGATTAATTCCTTCTGGAAAGTTGAGAAGGACAATTTGCTCCACATCTCTCCCCTAGATTTTGTCAGTTTCTGGCGATCTTTGTTATTCCTTGACTTGCAGATGCATCACTTCAACTTCCGCCTCTGTTATCACATGTGTTCTTCTCTGTGTGTCTGTGTCTCTGTGTCTAAATTTCCTCTTCATTCAAGGTTACCAATTACTGGGTTAGGACCCAGACTAATCCAGTAGAACTTCATCTTAAATTGATTACATCTGTAAAGACCCTGTTTCCAAGTAAGGTCACATTCACAGGCACCAGGCCTTAGGACTTAGACTACCTTGGGAAGGGACATAATTAATTCAACCAATATCAGGTGCCATATGAGTAGACGGTGGTGTATAGAATGAGATGGATGAGACTGAGAAAGGTGTGTGTGAAAAGGAAACAAAGTTAATAAATATATGCTGTTTAAAAGTTTTGGCTCTTAACAGTAAGGAGCTGCGGTAAGTTTAAGAGATGGTATTTTCAGGATAGGACAAAGCCAGAAGAGAAGAAAAGCAGTGAGTAAGAGACAGAATATTTTAGAGGGGTGGGGAATAGTAAGTAAAGTCCTAGAGTGGAGGGAAAGATTTAGACTTAGAAAAAAAGGAATAATGTTTATTTCATTGACTAAGAGGAAAACAGAAAGGATAAGTATAGACATGGGGACTTTTGAATAGGCATTAAAGTGATGTGCTAAAATGTCTGAGTGGGTATTATGAGGTCCTAAAAGAAAAAAGTTTGGAACATTGTGGTAAATTAATAGGGTGATCTGTGAGGTATTTTTTAAGCAGGATTGGGTAGAATCCAGAGTAAGAAAATAAAGCTTTGACTTTTAATTAACCACACCTACAGTGTCCAATGAGATTCATTAGTCTCAAGTTAAAGGAAAAGGTGCATTTCTGATATTTATTTTTTAAAAATTTCTTTCTAAAGGGGAAGAGATGTGAAATAGTCTGTTATCTGTGTAGACCAGATCCACTGTATTTTTTTTTTGCTTGTTTTTTTGTTCTTAGCCAAAATGCATATACATTCAGAAGTTAAGTTGCCTGTATACGTAGTTGTTTTCTAAGAGGTGGCTAGCCGGGGTTCAGTTTAGATTTTCTGTTTCCTTTAAAAAAAAAACATGTAGTCAAAATGTACAGAATGCCACTAGTATTTTCTGTGAAGCAGTAAATACCTTACCTAGCATATCTTAGATAAATTATGTGAGAAGCAGTCTGCTTAATATTGAATTGTGCCTGGCTGGTGTGGTTGAGTGTAGACCAATGAACCAGTAGGTTATGGTTGGATTCACTGTCAGGGCACATGCTCATGTTATAGGCTTGATCCCCACTGTGAGGTGTGCAGGAGGCAGCCAATCAATGATTCTCTCTCACCATTAATGTCTCTCTCTCTCTCTCTCTCTCTCTCTCTCTCTCTCTCTCTCTCTTTCTCTCTCCCCTTCCTCTCTGAAATCAATAAAAATATATTTAAAAATGATAATATTGAATTGTTTAGAGAAGCCCCAAGATTTCTCTCCCAGTCAACTCATATCAGATGAAGTTGAACCAAGTTACTGAATGACTATAAGACTTCATGGGGCTTAGTTCTTTACACCCCCAGTGAATATATGGATACATTGTAATCATAAGACTTTTAAGCATTTAGTTTTTATTCTGAGCTTCTCCAGTACAGTATCAGTCTATCTTGCCAAGACTTCTGCTTTCGTTCTCCACCTCTCACTCACACCTCCTCCGTAGCGTGGGCAGGCAATAAGGGAAAAGGGTGAACTGTGTTCCTCTTGTTCTTTCTTTAGAGAGTGCAGAAGAGATTTTGTGTGGAAATAGGTTACATTAAAGGTCTTAACAAGGCTCAGGCATTCCCTATGCCTAAATCTCATGTTAATGTGAGGAATAGCAGTTTGGGGATATGCAAGAACTATGGAAAGGGGAACCCAACTGTAAGGTAATAGATGTAAAACAAATTCTTTTTATATATCACATGTTTGTCAAACGGATCAGTTTTTTGTTTTGTTTTTTATTTCTTGGGGAATTGGTGTTTAAATTCCACACACTTTTTTCCTTTGCTAGAGTGCTAAAATATGCAGATTTTTCTTCCATGATTTTACCTATATTGTTCTGTGTCAGTTTTGTTTATTACTAGCACACACATAGGCATATTTAGTATAATTCTTAATAGCCAAATATTTCACAGTAGGAAGTGTTAGGGTCAATGTTTGGGGTGAGACCTACCAACTCTTTTCATGAAGTTACTTTTATAAATGACTAATCTAACATGGAACACATGAAAATATGTGATGTAAATGACAGAGATTTTAAGATTGCAATTCTGAAAATACCAGAATGTAATAGGCATATTTAGTATAATTCTTAATAGCCAAACATTTCACAGTAGGAAGTGTTAGGGTCAGTGTTTGGGATGAGACCTACCAACTCTTTTCATAGAGTTAATTTTATAAATGACTAGTCTACCACAGAACACATGAAAATATGTGATATTAATGATAGAGATTTTAAGATTGCAATTCTGAAAATACCAGAATGTAAGAAAACACAGACAGGCAATTCAATGCACTCAACAAATTAATTAATGAACTAAATGAGTACTTTACCAAAGAGATTGAAACTTTAAAAAAGAACCAATCAGAAATGAAGAAGGCATAACTCAATAAAAGAGATGAAAATGAACTAGAGAGCTTAGGAAATAGAGCTA
>NW_006290677.1:999615-1004224 GCF_000327345.1 Myotis davidii | reverse complement strand
CAGAACACATGAAAATATGTGATATTAATGATAGAGATTTTAAGATTGCAATTCTGAAAATACCAGAATGTAAGAAAACACAGACAGGCAATTCAATGCACTCAGAACACAAATTAATGAACTAAATGAGTACTTTACCAAAGAGATTGAAACTTTAAAAAAGAACCAATCAGAAATGAAGAAGGCATTTAAGGAGATTAGGAGTGATCTACTAAGCATAGGAAAGAGAGCCAACCAGATGGAGGAAAGAATTAATGATACTGAAGATAGGCAATGACACAGATGGAAGAAGAGAGACCTGAGCATAAAGAAAAATGAAAGAGCTGCAAAAGAACTATCTGACTATATCTGAAAAAGCAATATTAGACTAATAGGCATACCAGAAGAAGAGAGGGAGAAAGGAATGGAGAGCCTATTCAAGCAAATAGTGGATGAGAACCTCCCAAACCTATGGAAATAACTAGATCCTTGAATCCAGAAAGCAAACAAAACACCTAGTTACCAGGGATATTTCTTAATTATGGGCACTTCTTTTCAAAACAATGACCAATTCTCTAAATTGGAACCTCCCTTCAAATCAGTGTTTTACTATATTCAGTGTTTCTTACTCAGATCTTTATGAGTATTACTGTATTTACACCATTAGGGACCAATCTAGCTTATTTTATCATAAATACATATTTCGGGGGATTGCTAGACATCTCTGCCTCAATAGTCAGCCCAATGGAGCTGGGATTTTATGAGCATCATGTGACAGAAGTCACAGCAGCTGACTCGAGTCATTTAGCCAGTCTGGAATCCAGAGGATGTGTTGGTTTGAAAGGTGCATTCTCTTTTATCAATTCGAACTTAACCTTCAGGACACAGCTCAGACACTAAACATCTGTTGATTCTTCTGCTTTTCTAAGTCTTGCTTCCATAACACTAGTACCATAAGAGAACTCATCATAACCAGTTAAATAATGCCAGTGTGTTCAGGTGTCTGTTTTTCAAAACAGTTTATGGAGAGCAGAGAATTTTTTTTATTTATCAAGCATCTATTATATGCCAGTTACTATAGAACATAGATATCCTTATTCCCTCATTACAGATCAGTAGTTTACACGGTTAGTAGGTGAAAGAATCAGGATGCAAAGCTGGCTATGCTGTTGTCCAGTCAGAGTTCACCTGAAGCAGGATAACACCTTAACAGTCATCAACTGCAACTACAGCCCTCTTCTTTTCAGCTGCCCCTCACTCACTAAGCCGCCAACTTCATCTTTAAGGAGAATCTTTCTAAGAGACATGTCGCTTTTTCTGTCTTCTTATATTTATTTGTCCATTCATTTTGTATGTAATATATACTTATGAGGTAACTACAGTTGTCCACCCTTATTCATGGGGGATACATTCCAAGACCTCCAGAGGATGCCTGAAATTGGCTAGTACTGAAACTTGTATATACTGTGTTCCTTCATATATATATACATACCTATGAAAAAGATTAATTTATAAATTAGGCACAGTGAGAGATTTACAGCAATAACTTATCATAAACTAGAACAATTAAAACAATCCTATATAATAAAGAACTAATATGCTAATTAGACTGGAAGGCAGAATGACCTTCCAGAACAACCAGTGGGCAGGGGACGGGGCCTCAAGGCAGCCGGGGCTGAGAGGACCGAGGCAGCCAGGGCTGCAAAGGCCGAGTCCCTTGCATGAATTTGGTGTATTGGACCTCTAGTATACTATAATAAAACTTATGTGAATGTGGTGTCTCTCAAAATATCTCTTTGTACTGTATACACAGTATGGCTACACTAGAAAAGGGATGATTCATGTCCCAGGTGGGACAGAGTGGGACAGTGAAAGATTTCATCATGCTATTCAAAATGGTACACAATATAAAACTTATGAATTGTTTATTTCTGAAATCTTTAAGATTTCAGATGGTGGTTGACCATGGATGACTGAAACCATGAAAAGCAAAACCACAAATAAGGGGTACTACCATATATAACTGGCCTTGTTCTATTGCATAGCATAAAACAGACAAAAATTCCTGTCATCATGAAGTTTGTATTTTCACCAAAGAGACAGACAAAAAATAAATAACATAAAATATATATATGGCTTGTGTAGTATATTACAAGGCAGTAAATACTAAGGTAAAATGAAAAGTAGAACAAAAGAAGGAAGTGGGGTGCATGGATGGGGGATAGTATTAAATAAGCAAGTCAGGTTCAGGCTCCTAGAAAAATTGAAATTTGTACAAAGCTCTGAAGAAAGTGTACTCCAGGCAAAAGGAACAGCTAGATAAATGCCCTAAGGTAGAAGTGTGTCTGGTGTGTTCTAGAATTATCAAGTCTGTGAGTGTCTAGAGAGGAATGAAGGAGGGAAATATTAGCTAATAAGGGAATGATCCTTTAATGTAGAAAGCCTGCCCCTGCTTTGCCAGAATGTATACAAGGAACTCCCAGTGCCTCCAAACTGATTATTTGGATGGTCTTTTTGCTCAGTAGTCCTAGCCCACATTTGTCTTCATAGAATTGTCTCCAAAAATCACTGGCATCCTCTGAGCTTAGAACATTCCTTCAGCCAGGTTCAGCCCACTCACTCATATGGGCCCACTCATGAATCATTATTTCTATAGTGTTTCTAGTTTATCCATTCATTTATGTTGGCCATGGTCAAAAGCAACAATGCATAGCATGTACTCACGTGTGTTTGTTGAATGAATAGATATATGAGTGAGTTAGTGAATGAATGAATGAATGAATGAATGGAGGTGGATTGAATCTTATGACACAGATGGATATTCCCACCTCTAAATAAACTTGTATTCTGGGTGAGTGAGTTAGTGAATGAATGAATGAATGAATGGAGGCGGATTGAATCTTATGACACAGATGAATATTCCCACCTCTAAATAAACTTGTATTCTGGATGTAGGAGAAAGCTCCACATTTACTTATGTTGAATTAAGTATCTGGAATATGGTTGAGTGCTGATTAAATATTAATTCTCTTTAAATGTATTCATTTTTTCGTCAAAGTAAGAGAAATCAGAGAAGTTTTTTTAGTAGCTTCAGAGACATTCTCTGGCTCATATTAAAAATATTTTGCTCCACCTTGAGCAGAGTGACCAGTTAAAATGTATTTAAACCTAATCTCAGAAAAAAAATTATTAACTTTTTAGTGATATAATTTTGTCTAGAGTATCCACAGTGATTTCATTGCGCTGGTACAAACTTTAACTTCAAATGTCAACTACGTAATTATTCCCTTTGTTGGATTTAAACTTGTTTAAAGTGGTGATTTGTTTCCTCAGCTCTTCTGTAACCTAGATTGTCTGTGGCATTTACTGTTGACATAGTGAATCAGAGTCCCTGGATTTGTTTTAACCTTTTCTTTCTACAGTATGGAATGACTTCTATAGTACTCTAAGTGCAGTAGATTGATTCTAGCATGTGGCTATGAGACTTTTGTAACTATATTCTTAAGCACCCTGTAATCATATATAAATACAAAAGAATAGGGTTAGAAAACAAGAGCGGATATGAATTTTGAATTTCAAAGGAAAAGCCAAATAGGTGCATTTTATTTATTCTAGATCATCATTTGCTTGTTAAACAATTTTTTTTTTAATCTGAGGCAAACAGATACATGTATAGATCTGTGGAAGTCAGAGCATCAATAAAGAATAATTACCCTCTTTAGTAGGAAATTAGTTAACACTAATTTTAATTGTTCTATCAACTTAAATCCATTTTCCATTTATATTAACAACTATTATATTTAATTTAGCAAAAATCATTTTATTCCAAATATAACTTCAGTACTGAGCCAAACCGGTTTCGGCAACAACTATTATATTTAATTTAGCAAAAATCATATTATTCCAAATATAATTTCAAAGGTGTTACTTTATAATTTACTATGCCACTATTTCTCCATTAACTAATCATCTTAAGAGCACATAGTTCTACTTAATATTTAATAAAAGCATAGTGAAATGGAGTATTTTTTAAAGTGTTTTTTTTATTATTTTTGTATAAAGTGCCAGGTAGGTTTTTGGTTTTTTTTTTAAATCATAAAACAGGTGTTCCAGTTTTTTAAATTAGATTACTAGGTGTGTGTGGTTTAAAAAAAAAGTCTTACACCAAGAAAGTTACAGAAATTTTCTGTTTTTACTAAAAAAATCACTTGATGTGTATCTTCCTGAGTAATATGCATGTTAATTATCATTATAATTTTAAAATGCAAGAAAAATATTTGCTATAAGTATTATACTGAATGTATTTAATAAAAGCATAGTGAAATGGATATTTTTAAAAGTGTTTTTCATTACTTTTATATAAAGTGCCAGGTAGGTTTTTGGGTTTTTTTTCTTTGTTTTTTTTTTCATAAAACAGGTGTTCTAGTTTTTTAAATTAGGTTACTAGGTATGTGTGGTTTAAAAAAAAAAAAAGGCTTACACCAAGTAAGTTACAAAAATTTTGTTTTTACTAAAAAAATCACTTGATATGTATCTGAGTAATATGCATGTTAATATCATTATAATTTTAAAATGGAATAAAAATATATGCTATAAGTATTATACTGAATGCATATTCAATCGTATTCTG
>NW_006290677.1:988454-999091 GCF_000327345.1 Myotis davidii | reverse complement strand
TTATCTCTGTTATAATAAATTGAGGATTAAAATTTTTAGACTATTGAAGTGTGCTAATTGCATTTTCTTAAAAAAAAAAAAAAAAGCTTTTCTTTTTCTGTTTCTTCCCCCATAGGTTTAGGCTTCAGTATTGCAGGAGGTGTGGGGAACCAGCACATTCCTGGAGACAACAGCATTTATGTAACTAAAATCATAGATGGAGGAGCTGCACAAAAGGATGGGAGGTTGCAAGTAGGAGACAGACTACTCATGGTGAGTGTGACTCAAGCAAAACTATGTGCATATTTATAAAGCTCCTTTTCCAGTGTAGGAATGTTGGTTGGTTCAGGCTGTCATAACAAAATACCATAGACTAGGTGGCTTAAACAACAAATATATTATCTCATAGTTCTTAAAACTGGGAAGTTCAAGATCAAGATTCTGGCCCATTCAGTGTCTGATGAGATCTCTTTTCTTGGCTTGAAGACATCTCTCTTCTCTGCGTGTCCTCACATGGCCTTTCTCGATGCTTGTGCTGAGAGATCTCTCTGTTGCTCTTTCTCGTCTTCCTTCCACCAGAATACAGCTCCACCCTTAACTCATTTAATTAATAACCTTGATTACCTCCTAAACACCCTATCTCCAAATACAGTGATATTAGCAGTCAGAACTTCAACATATGAATTTGCAGGGAAGGGACACAATCCACTCCAGAGCAGTGATCATGGGCAGAAATAGAAAAGAAGGGAGCACATATTTTGTGGTAAGAGATCTCAAAAGTACACATATAATTTTATCTGACTTGTTGACATTTTAAAAACAGAAATCTAAATTATCATAGATAGGCAAGGCACAGAGATTTTAGGTTGTTTTTCCAACACAATCCATCTCCTATTAGAAGGGAAGCTGGTAAAGCAGAACTACTAGAGAGTTGGGCTTTGCATAACAAAGGGAACTGCCTGGTGTACTGATAAATACATTATTATATCTCTCTGTGGTCCATTGTTCAATCAGTGTAGACTCAGTCCCTACCTTCCAAGAATTCACATGTGTGAATGGATCCCTTCCTCCTCTCCCCTCAGACAGCGTTACAGCTATTTTATTTGCCAGCTGCCCACATGCTTCAGGGGCCCTGCAAATGATTGATACCAACACATGGCCACCCTTCTAAGCCCTGGGGTGATATGCTAAACTAAGGCAACATCAGACAATGATAAGTAGTGAAACAGTTGAGATTTCACTTAATAAAACTACTTCATGTCCATTGACTCTTTTATATCAAATCTATATGATAATAATCAAATACTGAAAATTAATAGAAGATAGCTCTCAAGTGAGATAAGTATATGTAGTCTATGTCTGCCCTTGACAATAGAGCCTCTAATATATGTCTGTAAGGAGCCATTGTCTCCAACACTTTTGTGAGAAGTGTTTGGGAAGGACCAATATATACAGTCTCCTCAGAATAGTAAATTCTAAGACAGGTGCAAGTTTGTAGGTTGAACCTCAAAGTTCATTGTGCCCACTTTTGTGTTCTAGACATCTTGTCTTTAGTCTCACTCTAACTTCATAGTTGTCAGTGACTTTTGTATTGAATTATTTAGACAAGACCTTTATAATATTCTATTTTAAACTTTATTATTGATTTTGTAGAGAAGAAGGGAAAGGGGGCGGGAGAGATTGATTGCCTCCCACGCATGCCCCAACCAGGATTGAACATGAAACCTGTGTATATGCCCTGACCAAAAATCAAACCCACAACCTTTGGTGTACAGGATGATGCGCCAACCAACTGAACCACACCAGCCAGGGCTATAGTATTCTTGATATTTATTTGGCTTTAACTACTTTCCAAGTACTTTTATCAGTGCTTTTCGAATGGCTTATTTTATATAAGCAAAAGGAAATGGAAGTATAGAGAGACTTACTTGCTAACTGGTCATATAGTTAACAATGGGCAGAACTGGGTTTCAAATCCAGTCAGTCTGGCTTGCATCCATGCTTAAAACCACTAAGCATGGTCTTTGCATTTGTTTCCTAGAATTTGTCAGTCAGTTCTTTCCTTCCTTTAGTTATCATTCAGTCATTTCATTAATTCCTTTGTTTAACAAGTAATATATTGAACACCTTTGATTTCCCAGCAATAGCCAGTATTCAGAAAGCAACTCTGGCAGGAAAAACATATGGCCAAAAAAAAATTTTAAAAAATGTAGCATTATGACTTTAGTCAAATTTGCAGCTACAAGTTTTTGGCTTTTTTACTACCTGAAGTTAGTATCATTTTATTTTCTTTTTTTAAAACCACTTTATTGAGGTATGGTTGGCATGTAAAACTGTACACATTTTATGAACACACTCCATGAGTTTAGGGATAGGTTATACACTCATGAAAATACCACCATCATTAAGGCTATACATATATCCATTACCTCCCAAAGTTTTCTCTACCCCTGTAATTGTTATTGTTATTACTGTTATTATTACTATTCTTATTAATATAATAATTATTATTTGTGTATATATGTGTTAAGAACACTTAACATAAGATCTAGCCTAAGTATATTTTAAATATATAATATAGGCACTATACTTAATAATAGAACTACCATTTTTATTCTTAATACTTTCTGAATTTTCTTGTTTGTTTGCTTTGTTTTATTGCCTTTCATGTAAGAGCTGGTTCTTATGAAGTTGTGTCTTTTGAACCAGAACAGTGTTTTGGGGATGGAGGCCCTAATAAATTCATTTCAAGAATATAAACTTTATTGTTTGTTGTCTTGGGAGTGAAATAAACTGAGAAATCCATCTCCTACATAGTGCTGAATTGAAATGAAGAGGACAGTGTCATTCTAAAGTAATGACTGACATAGATGGTTATGATGTGACCCAGGACTCATCATTCTTCTATAAGAGTTTGGTTGTAGACAACTCTTCCGGTATTTCTTCAACCACTGCTATTGAAATATCATTCTAGATGTTGTGTGCTGATTTCTTAGGGTCCCATTTAAATTTCTAGCTTTATTTTCAAATTCTTATAAAAACTTGAAGTCTAAATAATTCTGTCAAAGCATTTTCCAGGCAGCATGCTATTATCTTATTATAATTTTCTCAATATTCATTGTAGATACAATGATTTCAAAAATAGCTGTGACATAATCCTTAACTTATTGAGTGTTAAATAAAGAATAGCTTTTTAAAAAAATGAACCTTCAATAATAATAGGCCTCTCCTCTCTTATGTAAGGAAAACCTAATTATTACTTCCAAGGCAACTGTCAGGCTGAATTTGGAAATGAAAGAAAATGATTCATTTTATAATATTCTGAACGAAAAATTACCATGAGGGAGAGAATAAAGAAAATAATCATGGGAGCTACCCCAAAAGACCAATTATCTTATTTCACCCCAAAAATATGTATTAATGCCCTCCCTCTGTCATTTCTTTCCACCTCCTCTTCCCTTTACTACCCTACATTCAGGTCTTTTTATATTCCTCATCTGCTGCTCTCCTCCCTCAAAAGAAATATGAATAATTTAGGTTCTGTGATTTATCACCTGAACCACACTCTATAGTTCTCTCTAAATAGCTATTCTTTTTTCTAAAGTAATTTGTACCACTTCTTAGGAAAAATCCTCCTTATATTATTCATTCATATTTCTGTAAAGTAAACTGATCTGAAATAAATCTCCTTTCATTTCTTTGGACTTTTGTGGCTGGATCACTGCACTTCAGAAAGTCTCACAACATCTGCCCTTCAGTGAAAGCAATGAAACCACAGTGCTTAGAACTACTCTTTTTTATTTTATTTATTTTTTTAAAATATATTTTATTGATTTTTTACAGAGAGAGATAGAGAGTTAGAAACATCAGTGAGAGAGGAACATCGATCAGCTGCCTCCTGCACACCTCCTACTGGGGATGTGCCTGCAACCCAGGTACATGCCCTTGACCGGAATCGAACCCGGGACCTTTCAGTCCCACGGCTGATGCTCTATCCACTGAGCCAAACCGGTTTCGGCAAACTACTCTTTTTTAGACTCTTAGCAATAACCCTTCCAGTTTCTGTACTGAAACAGCTGAATTATACCATATTTATTGGGTACATTTTTTTCCTTATGTACTTGATACATCTCAGAAATGACATTTCTATTTTAGATATTATCTTGTTCCAGCTCTTTTTGGGACATCAGATTCCCACAGAAAAGTAGGAAGTAGTCTCTCACCTTTGCTAGAACATGCTAAGGATGGAGAACTTAATGCCTCCTATAAGCTATTCATTATTATATATTGACTGTCATTAGCAATTTTTCCTTAAAATTACATCAAAATATATGTACCTATACATTTCTGTCTTTATTCATAGTCCTGTCCCTTGAAAAGATGAATACTAATTTCTCACCCACATTTGTTTGAAAAATTATATCTGTCACTTCTTCTCAGTTTTTTAAGATGTTTTACACATTTTTCTCTCACTCTTGCCATAACTTTTCCACACCTACTTATCTGTATATATAAAAGCCTAAGCAACCAGCCAGTAGCTATGACTTGCACTGACCACTAGGGGGCAGATGCTCAAAACAGAAGCTTCCAAGTGACAACTTTGCAGGGTGCCCGCTCACACTCCAGGACCCCTCCGGGAATATCAGACTGCCGGTTTTGGCCTGATCTCCACAGACCAGGCTGAGGGACCCCACCTGCTGGAGGGACTCCGCTTACTCTGCAGATGCCCTTCGAGCCCAGCACTGCCCCAGGTGCAGCCAGCCAGGGAGGAACTGCTGGAAGTTGGCTCCAGGGTGTATCTGGCCCATTGCGTCCAGTCCTACCCCATCAGACACCTTCTAATTAATTTACTTTAATGTGCATGAATCCATGCACCAGGCCTCTAGTCTTCTATAAGTAGATTACCCATTTAACAAGACATTTTTTTCTTTCTTAATATGTTATTCCCCCATCTGATCTTTACATTATTCACTATAAGAAAAAATTATCCTGCCTGCCACATATGCAATAAGCTTCTTAGTTTTTCAGATAAGATAAGTGTTTAATGTCAGATCTCTCTGCTGTTTCATGGGTCAACCAGATATTCTCTTATCAAAATAATAATTTTTAAATTTTTTCTGCTGCTTGACACTAATCATTCACTAGAATATTGCTTTGCTTATTTTGTCAAATGACAGTGACATCTGATTTTTGCACATTATACCAGTAGCTTCATTTTGAATAGATTATCTCCTAGCCCTGAACTTTATGGGACAGATGATCAGAAGTGAACAGTAATAATTTTCAAATTCTTTCATAGATTTTTATACACTGGTTTTTAGTAAACCCTACCAAGGAGAAACATAGAGCCACATATATTACAGAAATACGATGTCCTTCATCTTTTCCTTCACAAGGCCGGGAACTTTGAATCCAGGGTCATCTGTCTGTCTTCTCTGTAGGGATACCCTGAGCTGTTAATTGTCAAAGCCCCTTGTAATTTAAACTTCATCATCTTAGTCTCTTTTACCGATAACCTCTGCTTGAAGTTCGAAAAAACAAATAAACACAGACAGTGAGAGAACTTTTACGAGTCTGTATGGGTTTGTTTGTTTTTAATTCTTCTTGAAGGGAAGCACTAGACAAGGGAAATGGTAACACAGGAATTGAAGTGGGTTGGAAAGACAATGGACCCTGAGACAGGATAACTGGATTCAAGTTCCGTGCAGCTGGCACTGTGCCTAATTGGCCTTGGCAAGTTACATACATCTTTGGTCTTCTGTGTTGGCCTCTTTACCATGGCAGTATTGCCTTAAATCAGTGCTTCCCAAGTGTATTTCAAAACACCAGTCTCATTACTGACTGTGTCACATGAAAAGGATCTGTGGTCAAATAAATTTGGGAAATTCTGCAACTTGTATCTCATCTCTCTTTTAAATTCTCAATGAACTTAGCACATTAAAGAGTTTGTGAAGCACTGCAGTCAAGGAACTAATTTAACTTGGGATAATACTATAATTTTCAAATGTATTTTATTGTGGAATTCTTTTCTTTTGGGTAAGGAGGTAGTTTCTACTCTTTATTTTCTTTTTAATTTTTTTTTCAATTACAGTATACATTCAATATTATTTTGTATTAATTTCAGGTACACAGGATAGTGGTTAGATTGTTGTATAATTTGCAAAGTGTTCTTCTGATATTTCCAGTACCCACCTGGCACCATACAGAGTTATTACAATATTTATAATTTTATTCCCTATGCTGCACTTTACATCTGCATTACTATTTTGTAACTATTAATCTGTACTTCTTAGTCCCTTCACCATTTTCACCCAATCCTCCAACAATCTCCCCTCTGGCAACTGTTGGTCTGTTTTCTGTATCTATGAGTTTGTTTCTGTTTTGTTTATGGAACCCTTTCCTTAAAGTAATGTTTATAAAACACCTATAACTAATGATTAGTGGAGTGTACCCTGGGATGTGCTATCTCTCATTCTTATTCCAAAATTAATATCCCATGGTAATAGGCAGTAAATAGATTTAGGGAATATGGATGGAAACAATACAATTTTCTCAGCGAGTATTAGCTGTAAGGACCTAAATTATTATTTTGGGGAGATTTGTAAAATTGCTTAGTTTCATTCAAATAGTAATAAGAAAATCATCTTGAAGATGATGCAATTATGTAGAAATTTCATGAATAATGAACAGGACTTTACTTTCATTTGTTAGATCAAACTTAGATAAGAACCAAAAGCTGTACTCTCTGTGCACATGGCTGTTTCCTTCCACCAACACCCCGCTTCCTCTTAAAAATATCTTTCACCTATTGCATCCCACACGGTCTTCACTCCAACGCTTGAGAGCTGGATGGGGCAGTCATTGCTATCATTCTTATTTTCTAGAAAAGAAAGTTGGAACTCAGAGAAGAAGACAAAATGATTTCTAATATTTCATAATTACTAAATTATGAAATTAAGTTCAGACCTAGAGATCCATGGCCTAAAGCCACATTCCTTTCACCAGTTTACTCAACCTCTCTGGTTCTCAATCCTGGTTACACATTTGAATAGTGTGCTAAGGTTTTGAACTCTGTGAATCCCCAGGCTTCAGTCAACCCTGAAGAATCAAATCAGGATCTCTGGGGTAGGAGCACACTTTATTTAACACAGGTCTTTTTTAAGTTTTCTAAATTATTCTAATGTGCACCTAGGTTACAAACCACAGCCCTACCTTTACCTAATCGCATCCTAGCCCCCTCTGCTGCTGCTTCACTGCTTCTCCTGAGGGAGACTTTGGTGGACATGCCCATTCCATCAAGCTGGTACAGCATCATTGAGCAACCTCCGGCAATGGGCTCACAGATATTTACAAATGTTCATCTTTAAAACTCTGTGAAGTTGGAGTCACTTCTGAAACAACACAAGAAAAAAAAAGCTTGTGAATTATTTCTAGGACTTCCTTCTAACTTGTCGCAAATGAAATAAAATTACAATGAAACACAATTGCAACGACATTTTATGTAAGGTTGTTTTCTGGCTTATATATAATTTAATGGCTCTGTTTCTGGAATTTGCTCATAGTTTTCATATATTGGTGCCTACTACAGAGTGGTGGTTTTAAAATTATTTTTAATAACATACCCCATCCATAAAACATAAAAAGTTGCCTTTAATATATGTATATTTCTCTGCTTTCAATTGCATACATATATAACTATGCTAATATATGGTACATATTTAAAACATACACTAAAGTGGAAAAATTAAGATCAACATGATAAATATTAATAGAAGTTCAAATATTTCTTCCTGTACCCAGTGAGGTCCCAGGGGTTCATTATGGTGACCACTGCTATAGAGGAAGCTGGAGTCAATCAACGCATCACTGTCAATCTCTCTCTCTCTCTCTCACTCTCTCGTTCTCTCTCTCTCTTTCTCTCTCTCTTTGGAATAAGATTAAGAGATGCATCAATAATTAATGTAGGAAGAAGAAATGTACACTGTTGGAGCTTTCATCTTGTTTCTTATAAGCTGATGTGACCCGGTGCTCATGTTCTGTGCCAGCCTTTCATCCTTATATCCTACGCCTGACACAGAATGAATGTCCAATAGTTGTGTTGTTGGCTGGATGACCTTCATTCCCTACCCTTACTTCTCTGACTCGACACAAATGTAAAATAGAAAGTCAGTACAAATGCCTCATCCTCCCTATAAAATGGGGAATTTTGATCACTTTTCCTTTGGTTATTTTTTAACTTATTTAGCTTATTATTTCAACACTGATGAAGTGCCTAGTATTTATGTTTATCAGAGGCGGGGGGGGAGGGGGTTGCAAAGATAAAAACTATCTAATCATTACCCTGGAGGTCAGTCTCTGAGGTGGGAAGAGGCACTGCAGGATGAAGTGCTGTGGAAAGGGGTGATCATTTTCACAGAAAGAACCCTGCACAGAAAGAAACTATTTCCAGTTGGAGGAACGGCAGAAGCACTATGTCTGATTATGATGTTTGATTATTATTTATATACTGCTTTTTATTATACAGTGTTTTTTCAGATTCATGGTATCATTCCTTTCTTATAAACACAAGTAATCAACCAATAAATCAGCATTACTCACATTTTACCTATAAGAAAATGATCAGTAAACATATTAACTGACCAAAATCCATGAATCTGGGAATTAAAACCCAATTCTACATTCAAAATTACTCTCATTATACCAAGTTGACTTTATTTCTAGAAACACCTAAAGTTAAAATATGGCAAATTATTTTTAATAAATTTTTGTCAATTCACTGGGCATGAAAAATCACCTTCCTTCTTTCCCCTTCCAATTTCCGTCACCCATGAGATCTTGCTGTGTGTGTTTCATCATGATGCCACTGCACTTAGTTTCTGTTCTTTCTTATTTAAACTTCTATTCTTGCTCATTTAAAAAATAGAGTTAATTTCATTTTAGCAATAACTAATACATGCTCATTGCTAAAAAGAAAAATAAGAAAATATTTATTATTCAAATGTAACCATTATTAGAGTTTCATATTTATTCATAGTTATTTTAAAAGCCAATTTTTCCATAAGAGTTAATTTCAATATCCTGCCTAGATTTTAATCTTTAGTTTATACATATTTATTTTTATATCATTGACATTAGTACATTAGGTTGGTCTTCTTTTAAATTTACCATACGATCTAGTGATCAACGACTTTGTCTCCTTTTTAAAATGTTAACTTTGGAGTTTATATTTTTTTTAGTGTTCCTAGAGTCTCACATTTCCTCATAGTATGTTCTGGGTAACTTTTATGTCCTCGATCACCTCCCAGTTTGTCCCACCACCTTGATATTCCTGAATGAATACGGGAAGGTCAGGATCTTGCCATCAGTACTTGGATCATTCCTCCTTATTCCCACCCTCTCATGCCCCCACACCTTCTGTCTTTGTACCATCACATATACAGGGACAGGGTGTCCCCAAAAATGTATATACGCTTTAACAGCTGATAACAATTGATGTTTCTTTCTTTTCTTATTTAAACCATTGGAGTTAATAATTATTAAAAGCGTGTATGCATTTTGAGGGGACACCTGTATGTGTCCTTACACTTATTTGAATTCTCACCACGCTTGCCATGTTCCCTCTGACAGGTCTCCTAGCGCCTCTTCCTTCAGCTGGTTTGCCCTCTTTCATCTGCATCGTCCTCAGGCTCAGAGCTCCCTCCTCTATTTGAGAGGATGAGTCATCTCACCTCCAACCTCTCTTCCTTGGCCTCAGTCCAGGGTCCTACTGCATATGTCCTAATGGACATACTGCAAATATGTGTTCCCCCACCCCCCACCGTGTAGTACACACTCTGTGGAAACACTTCATTCAGATGCACATGATTTTTTTTATAAAACCAGGCCAGTTGCTCAGTGTTCACCATTATAGGCAGATACTCGGTGCAAAAGAAAAGAAAAAAGACAATGAAAAACAATGACAAGAGCAACTAGCCAATCAGTGTAATATCCCTTCTCTCTTTGTACAATCAGCTCCAGCTGTAGGCCCTTTATCTTGAGGGTTCATAGAATGCACACACGTAATTAACCCAAATAAACCCACATTTGTGAAAAACATTTTGAAGACTTCAGCACAAAAGAGCACTTTTTGATCCAGATCCTGTACTATTCTGATTAAAAAAAAAAAACACCACACACACAGAAGCCTCATCAACAGTATCCCAATTAAACTCATCAGTTCACAGATGTTTACAGGAAAATGCTCAGCACAAAATTTCACCAAGAATTTCTGTTTCCTGGGAAAAGGGATGGATGGTGACAATAGTAATGCTAATAAGAGCTACCATTAATAAGTACTTCAGTGCACCTGTCACTGTCCATAGGTCAGTGCGTTTAAATCCAGTGATTCTTATCATACCTATTTACACATGTCAAAACTGAGGCCAAGAAGGTGAGATAAGTTTCCCAAGGTCACACAGCTACAAAGTGCCAGTACAAGATTCAGATCCAGGTCTGTGTGACACAAAAGCATGTGCTCTTACTGACTGCGTCCTGTTGACAATATCACACCACTCATTCCATGTCTAAAATCTGTGTAAATTTTCCAATACTTCCTTGTCACAAATAAAAACAGACTGACCTACCACCATTATAAATTAATCCCCCAGTATCCTCTCTTT
>NW_006290677.1:977073-988440 GCF_000327345.1 Myotis davidii | reverse complement strand
CCTACTCCTCACCTCCACCCAGTCCTCATCTGCTTTCTGGTCCAAAGATGTTCCTTGTCTAAGAGTCTGTCAGCAAAATCATTTTCAGAAAACATGCTTGAAGGTACCATTTTCAAGACTGTTTCACTGCCCACCTTAAAAATGGCAAAAATGCAATTTAATAAGCACTAGCCACATCTCTTTTTCATGGGTAATCTAATGAGCCGTGTGCTTTCTCTACCCCGGGGAGAGAGACAATGAGCCCTTGTCGAAAACAGAATTCCTGTGCCCATATAATCTAATCCAAGTGGTTTTTAGCTTTTGAGTCTTTATTCCTTGACTTGTCATCCCCTCTGTGTTATGCCAACAAATTCCTCTTCCATTTTGTTTTATCATTATACAGGGTCCCCCCTCACACACACAAAAAAATGTATACACACTTTAATAGTTGAGAGCTCAATTTTGAAAATGAAATGTATTTTAATAAACAGGGCCTTTATAATTATTCCAAGTGTGTGTATACATTTTTGGGGACACACACCCCATAGGTGATGCTAGAGCCCTTGGTCACAATATTCACAGCCACCTTAAGTAATAATTTTTTAGATAAAACATCTACTTCAATACACATTTTAAATTACTGTATCATGAGCATCATTTGTAAATAGTCATTATTTAGGTACAAGTGATACTGCCCTAAAACAAGTGATCAAATATATAAGAAGGTCTCAAAGAGACAGATATATCTAGCTGTTATCCATTTTATTTATTTATCTTTTAACTATATCAGTGTATTTGGATGACGCAATATAGTTACCACCATATTGAGCAAGAAGTATAATGATTACTCAGGCTTATATAACACTTTGGAATTTATGTTACTTCTATATGTAAACTTGGAAGGAGACTCTGTTCTCTTCAAGGGAGAAAGAATAGATGATGTAAGCCCTGGGTCTCAATGAACCAGCACTCAAGGGCAGTCTCATTTTCGTTTTGCAGGAGGACGGTAATCCAACTGATGGCTTTGCCCTTTGGAGGCTGTGTGGCCTCTTTGTTGCAAGCCAGCCTCTTTAAACATCGGTTTTTCTCATCTGTAAAATGGCCCTAATTATTCATGCTTTCCTCGCAGAGCTATAACCAGGATCAGTTATATGATTTATGTCAGAGCTTATACATAGTACACAGAAAACATATGACATGCAGATTTCAAATAAATGTTAGCTATTGTTATTATTACTGTTATTTTTTTTCCTCTATTACATAAGGGCTGCCATGATCAACTGTGTTCCCGCACCTGCAATCCCTCTACATTCTCACTTTTCTGCATGGATACGTTCTATCAATTCATTCCATAAACAACCGTGTCCTTAGAATGTATTAGAAAGTGAGTTTCAGGGAAGCTGAGACCTTGTCTATCTGGAAGAAGAAATATACCGTAGATCAAGCATGTCAAACTCATGACTCGTGGGCCACATGCCTTGTTTATTTGGCCCATGTTAGCCTTTGAGTTTGACATGCTTGCCGTAGATGAATAAATTGTGCTCTCTGGTGCCAAACTGACTGGCTTTTAATTCTGCCTCTACCACTTATTAGATCAATGACTTTGGGCAGATTCTTAACCTCTTGGAGACATGCTTTTCTTATCTATATAATGAAGGTAGTTATAATAGCTACCTCATAGGTTGTTGTGAGGTTTGACTGTTTCAATATATGTAAAATAATTTAGAATAGTGCCTGATGTGTAATACAGGCTATAGAAGTGTCTACTGTGATTGTCACTCTTATTGTTTATTGCTATAACTCTAATACATAAAACAGTGACTGACACAAATGGGTATTCAATAAACATTTGATCAATGAATGAGCAAGTGCTAGACATTAAATGCACAAAAGAATTTAAGAGAATGTTTTTCACCCAGGAAAAATCTACAGGAACATATGGTGAGGCTTACAGCTTACCAGAGAGTTCACAGTCAGAATTCGTACTCATCAGTCAGGTTCATTTCCCTCTGGTTCCAGGGTCCCTAACTTGGGCTACACCACCAAGGATGAATGGTCTATGGAACTTATATAACAACATGAGGCCAAAAGAAAAAGGCAATGCTGAAAGGTGTTTGTAACTAACTTGCTATTTAGATAGTACAGAGAATATGCAAGGATCCAAGCTTGGCACATTTATTTTAATTCTACATTATTTCAGCAGAAACTAAGTAAGAATCATCTATAATAATAAAAACGTAATATGCTAATTAGACCAAAGGTCCTTCTAGATGACTTTCTGGATGAAGCGGGACTGTGAGGGAAGCCCGGGTCCTGGGTGCCGGAGGGAAGCTGGTGCCGGCAGCCGGGGGAAGGAAAGCCTACTCTAACATGAATTTCGTGCATTGGGCCTCTACTATGATAATAAAAGAATAGCCAAATAAGAATAACCTAGATACTTAAAATACTTCCTGAATATTTTAAAACCATTGAAGAGAAGTACTGCTGAGAACCACTGCAATGCCACTGCCATGGAGTGATAACTGCACTTGTAACCCAGGCTGTTCTGTCCAATAAACAAAGAGGGGTTGCTGTTCAAGCCACTGGCAATAGGGCACCCTGAACTCGCTCACCTGCGAAGCCCTAGGCCCCTGACATGAGCGCTCTTTCCTTAGAAGACAGACTCATGTTAAATGGGACATTTTTATGGCAACAATTTTTAAAGTAAGAAAAGCCAAGTTTGGTGAAGTTGAGGAAAATAGGGGCTTTCCAATAGTTGGTGTAAGAGTAAACTGGTCCATGTTTCCAGAGAGCACTTTGGGAATAGGTATGAGAAGCCTTGTCATATGTATTCATGCAGTTTGGTCCAGCAATTCTACTTGTATGATCTATCCTGAAGAAATCAGCAAAGTTGTGCACAAATATAGAAAAGGTTTACTGCAACATCACTTCTACCACAAAAAAATTAGAAGCAAACTAAAGGTGCTTCAGTAAGCGATTAGTGAAATCATTATGTTTTAGCCGTTCAAGACAGTGCTCTATAGAAAAACAAAACTCATGTTACTGAAGTACATTCAAAATATGGACAAGTGCTCACTATAGATTTAAAAAGCAGATTCCAAAACAATGTGTATAATGCAGTCAGAATTGTCTATAGAAATACAGTATATCGAAATAGGGAGATTACGGATATTTTTTTTCTTTTTTTTTTACTTCAATGAATATGTATTACTTTTGTAATCACAAAAATTATAGCATAATAAGAAAGACATTTGACCACTGCTTTCACTTTTCCACAAAGAGTGTCCTGCTTGCTGTTATAATGTATTGCTTCACCACAGAAAAAGGCAGAAGCAACCTTGTTTTTTAGCATCAATAGCTGTATCTTACCTGCTTGGGCTGATGCCATTAACCTATCTGTTCTGCCAAAGTATGAAATAGATACTGGACTGTAATCATTGCAATTTATTCTTGAAATGAGATCAAAATTCTATGTATCTTCTTGCCTGAGTATTTCCCTTCACCTGCAGAGTTTTGACTCTAATACTGAATTTTTTCACCTCTCAGGTAAACAACTACAGCTTAGAAGAAGTAACACATGAAGAGGCAGTAGCAATATTGAAGAACACGTCAGATGTAGTTTATCTAAAAGTTGGCAAGCCCACCACCATTTATATGACTGATCCTTATGGTCCACCTGATATTACTCACTGTAAGTACCACCCTCTGTGTCATCTTCGAATAGCATGCCAGGTTTGTGAAATTGGAATTCTGCAAAACTTGGCAAAGTCCTATGCTCTCACCTTCCCATTTGTTAAGCCTGTGGAAATACTTCAGAGGGATTCTGTGCTCCACTCCCTGGTTGCCTAGCGTTTTGAAGGTGAGACACCCTGATGATTTGGCAGGTCCGCCACTGTGGGAAGGCTTAATAATGTATGTTGTAGACAGTGTGGTTACAATAACATAGGAGCAGCACATTTTTAAGGGCTATTTCTTAAGTCCCTAATGCATAATGGCTCTCATGCCATTATATTTTTCTCTTCCTAGTTCAAATCTATATAATAGCAGAGTGGAAAAGACAGGCTGGCAAAATAGACCCAGGAAAATACTATGTTTCTTCTTGGTGGTGGGGGGGGGTCAGATTATATTTGGTGAAATTATGGATTGTAATCACCGTCATCATAGATAGTTCTTACCTTTATCTGATTTTTTTTATATTAGTATTGAGGACCCACTTGCAAAGTTAGGAACCCAGAATGTCTTCAGGACCTGCCATTAATTAGTACTATGGTCTTAAGCAAATCAGTTAACCTCTCTTAGATTTAGATCTTTCTCTTGAGAGAAATTTACAGGTTGAATAATTTTGTTACCTGCTCATTACATTAGCTATTGCTTTTCTTAATGGTGATCCTAAAATGACTTGCCCCCAGATATGTCTTTTTTTCCAAGCAGGTAGTAATCTGAGATCAGCCTTACCTTAGGATATGAAAGAGATTGAACTTCAGAGTGTTTCAAACTGGATGAACTTAGAAAAATCAGCCTTGATACTCTGTGATCCACTTCATGAGGGTTTATAAGGACAATGCAAAGAGAGAGAAAAGAGAGAAAACAAAACTTGCTATTCAAATAAGAAATATGTATTGAGTAACTTTAATATGTACAAAACACCTTGTGAGGTAATAGGTGATTTACAAAGGAGATACCACCATGGCTTTCATTGGAAAGAACACTAACTCAGATATATAAATAGCAGCAACATATGGCAAAATAAAAGGATGCATAGGCCAGGAAAGAGGTAAAAAACATATATTCTTTGGGCATTTAAAGGAAGGAATATTACCTTTTCTTAGAAGATTAAAAAAATATGCAGAAGGTGGCATTTGAAAATTATCCTGGAGAATGGATGAGATTTCAATATCAGAGATGGGTTAAGAGGCAGAAATTGTTGCAGTGAATAGAGTGGAACAAAGGTACAGATGTTGTGAAGGACAGACAGGCTCTGTTTGAAGGCCATAGGACATGTGGAAGGGAGATTGGAAATGGACCAATCTTGTAAGAACAGTGAAAGGGAGAGGAAATATTCAATACTCTCCTGGCAATTAAGAGCATGTAAGCTAGAGAACAGCATGATCAGAGCTGGAATTCTCAATGTGTAAAATGGAAAGAGGAGGACAGGAGACCCAGTAAGGAGTGGTTTTCAGTCTCCCCAAAAGGAGATGAATTAGGGTGGGTGAATAGAAAAGACGGCCAGAGTTCTTAGTCTTCCTGCGCTGTGAGTACAGCAGTTTTTTGATTAAAATATCTACAAGAACTTGTTCTGAGGAACCTTCTGCTTTTGATGATTGGATAGTAATTATGTGAAAAAAATGTGAACTCTGTCCTTAGAAAGCTAACATTTTTATTTCAGCAGAAAAATTAATCATCATTCTGAAAACATGTGTGCTCAATCTCTCCTCCAATTCTTCGCTTGACCTAATTATGCTAACAGGGCTTATAGTATAACTGCTATTATATCATTCCAATCCTAAAGGTCACTTTGTGCTCATACATATTAAATGCCAACAAACAGCACCCGCCCCCTCCTGGAGGACAAGAAAATCCTTGGCATGTAGCGAAGCCTTTCTGTTTTTAACAAAACCATGGCATGAGCCATCAAATCACCCACATAACAGGGTTTTTTCTTTCCTTTTTTCACTTCATAGCTTATTCTCCACCGATGGAAAACCATCTACTTTCTGGCAACAATGGCACTTTAGAATATAAAACCTCCCTGCCGCCCATCTCTCCGGGAAGGTACTCACCAATTCCAAAGCACATGCTTGTTGAGGACGATTACACCAGGTCAGATATGCTTGTTGGTTGATTGGGTTTGTGGTCATTACCAGGAAGAAACTGCATTTGCCTAATGTGTCAGCTGTTGCTTTGGGGCTAATGGAAACTTCTTAACGCCATTCAAACTTAATGATAGTCTTGCTTCTGGTGGAAATCTGCAAATACGTGTCACCATGTGTCATTGTTAGGAAGCAAAATCGCAAATTCTTTGTGGAGAAATAGTAATATATACTTACCCATCACTTTGCAATTTTTAAGACTTTTAATATAAGATCCTACTGGAGCTTTATAGCCATACTGTAAGAAAGGTATTATTACTTCAGGAGGGAGGATGGTGCTGAGAGTTCAACATACCAATATTGCATGTCTGATGAACGGAAGAGTCAGAACTGAAACTCCTATCTTTTGACTCTAAACTCCGCCTCTTGCCACCTATGACCACCCACAAGTCAATGGAATTGGGAAGTCAATTAATCCTCCTTCTAATGTGATAACTACAGGTGGAAAGGAAAGGAGTGAAATTAACTACAAGTGGTTTAACTCTAATATATCCTTTTAATCCCCATGGGGAACAGTATGGGATTTTAGAACAGAGCACAGAATCACGTTGCTAACCCCACGAAGTAAAATCATGGTTAGCCAGCTTGCATCTGAAGAAATCAAGTCTGACAGTTCACAGAGAAGCCCAATCTTTTATCATTACTACTAGGGATTCAATAAATATGGGTTAATTAATAAATGAATGGGTAAAGATTTTTTTAAAGTGTACATTTTTTCTTCTATATCTTTAATATTTTTGGTCCAAAGTAAAGTAATCTATGCTCATTGCATTTAGTGGAACAATACAAAGATATTCAAGAAGCAAAACGCTCTCCACAAATTTTCTCAGGCCAACCAGTCTTGAGGTTCCCACTGTGACATCCTGGTATGAACCATTCACACCTTCTCCATGTTTATATCCATCTGTAAAATGCAGACTCAGATATGGAAGGGGCTCAACACTGTTTTTACAAAAAAAGTTCATATTTAACACATTGTTCTGCAACGTGCTTTTCTCGGTGAACAATACTTTTTCCCAAAATGAGATTACATATAGATATGTACACGTTTTTCTGAAAGTGTTTGTGTAAAAACACTAGAGATGAACTCTTAATTTTATATTCTGACTGTTTAATGAAGGCATTTGTCAGTCTTTCAAAATGGTCTCACTGGTACCCGGGCATGCTTTGCTATTTCTTTTCAAATGATTAAGCACTTTCCATTTATCTTGCAATTTCAGGTTTGCTGAAGTAGCTTCTTAGACCTATAGCCACGGGATGGAATGTTGAGATGCTGCAAAAGTGCATCTGTGGTGTAAATCAAATATAACTTATCCCCATGCTGAAATATCTGCTCTCCATGTTCTTAATTGAAATGAGGGCTGCAGCAAAGTAATCCTCATGGCTCTCCAAAGAATTCTGTAAATTTGGGCATCTTTATTCACTAGAGTAATGATCTGTTTGCTCTCATCCTATCTCTAATATTTAATATGATTTTAATTCAAAAATATTTTATCGTACTAAGCCCCTTAGTGAATTAACGTTATGAAACCCCCTTTATAATCCACACTCTTTGCTAGCTATTTTAGATATATTATCCATTTAATCCTCCCCAAAACACAGAAAGAAGGGCTTTCATCCCCATTTTAGAGATGTAGAAACTAAAGCTCAAAGGTGTCAAGGAATTTGCTTATGGTCACACAGCTTTTAAGTGGAAAACAACTGAATACCCTGCAAGCTTTATCATCCTGGCTAGAGAGCAACATTTTAATTTTCTCATTTAAAACTCTGCTCATTGTAGAAATATATGGCTAGAAAGGGATCCAAGAGTTTTGGTAAACTCTAAAAACAAATGTGTCAGGATTGAACCTACTTCTACCACTGGCTAACTGTGTGATGCTGGGCAAATCATTCAACCACCTCAAGCCTGTTTCTTCATGAGTATAACGGGAATAGTAATCACATCACCTCAACAGGTTGTTATAATGATTAAGTGACACAGTGCATGCAAACAATTTATAACACTGCCTGACACAGTGAATATTAAATGAATGTTATCTATTTACTATAGCTATACTTATTATAATTTTTAGGACCTAAAATGTCACATGTAATATTTTAAATTATTCTCCAGGAAGAGAATCCATTTCTTTTTATAGTAATACTAGAGGCCTGGTGCACGAAATTTGTGCACTCAGGGTGGGGGGGGTGTTCCTCAGCCCAGCCTGTGTGCTCTCACAGTCTGGGAGCCCTCAGGAGATGTCCCACTGACAAATTTGGCCTGCTTCCAGTGGGAAGCGGGCCTAAGCCATCAGTCGGACATGGTTAATGCTGCCACGGAGGTGGGAGTGGCTCTGGCCACCACCTCTGAAATCGCCAATTGTGAGCCCAGCTTCTGGCTAAGCAGGGCTCCCACTGTGGGAATGCACTGACTGCCACGGGGCAGCTCCTGCATTGAGTGGGATCAGGCCAAAACCAGCTCTCCAACATCTCCCGAGGGGTCCTGGATTGCAAGAGGGTGCAGGCCAGGCTGAGGGACCCCACCAATGCACAGTCAGGGCTGGGGAGGGACACAGGAGGGCTCCAGGGCATGTCTGGCCCATCTCACTTAGTCCTGATTGGCCAGACCCAAGCAGCAAGCTAACCTACCAGTCGAGCGTCCGCCCCCTGGTGGTCAGTGCATGTCATACCAAGTAGTTGAGTGACCTTAGCATATCATTAGCATATTACACTTTGATTGGTTGGACGAATGACCAGACAACCAAACACTTAACATGTTAGGCTTTTATTATATAGGATACCCTAGTATCTTACTTCTTGCCCTGCCTCCTCACTTGTTCACTGGCAAGACAACCTCATTTATAACTCTGCAAAATCTTCTGAATGGCTGGTGCCTAGCAAACCTGGGAAGTAAGTTATATCAGCACACGTACAACTCCAGTGCTCTCTCACTACTACCCAGTCCTCTCACAGGTGCTCTGCACTGCCGGCATTGTCACGGATCTCAGAAATATTTGCTCAGAGGAAAATTCACTGCCTCATTCATAAACATTTATTGAGTACTTCCTACTAGGCAGAGAGCACTGAACTAGGAATGTAAATGTGAATAAGTGAAAAATATCTCTAAGAACTATCAAATTGGAACAAAAATATATTTAAACCAGTGAATCCCCCAAGGCCTGTTCCCTGATAATGCAGGACTCTTCTATGAAGTTTCTAAAAAGCTTACCTATTAATTTTTTTTAATCCAGAGATTTTATATTTTGATATCAAATGCCATTTCTTCTGTGATAGCTTATTATATCCTCACTTAGAAAATTAAAAGTTGGTATTTCTACATTAGTCCTCACTTTTTAAACATAAAAGGTCTGTAAAATCCCAATGTGTGGGAACTCCTTAGAGCAGTGGTTCTCACCCTTCCTAATGCAGTGACCCTTTAATACAGTTCCTCATGTTGGGGTGACCCCAATTTCATTGTTGCAAATTGAACATAATTAAAGCAGGGTGATTAATCACTAAAACAATATGTAATTATATATGTGTTTTCCGATGGTCTTAGGCAACCCCTGTGAAAGGGTCGTTCAACCCCCAAAGGGGTTGCGACCCACAGGTTGAGAACCGCTGCCTTAGAGAAACAAACAAAATTAAATCAGTTCTATGAAGTGTTCTTATGTGGCTCTAGCAGAGTTCCCTAGCACCACAGGAGGCACTTCATAAATATGTATTAGGGAATTTGAGTTTTGCATGAATGCCACAAGAACAGCCTATGGCATCAGAGAAAGTGTTAAAGATGAGATAACTCTGGAGTTTGAGCTTGAAAAAATGTGTAGGCATTCATCAGAGAGTCAAGATATCAGGAAGGACATTCGGGTAGGGGATAGCAATGCATACTCAAGGAAGAACGAGAAATAGAATCTAATGAAAACAACTATTACAGTTTGAAATGTAAGGCTCATAAAAAGAAATAGTACCTCTCTTTAAATTATCTTTATGTCCCTATCCTTTCTCTCAACCTAGTTGTAAGATTAAAAATACATCAAGTGGTAAAAACAAAAAGACTACACTATGCATTATTAACACTAAGTGCTGTAATGTATACTATTGCCCCTATATTATTTATATCACATTCTTATTCTTGATTTTTTACAGGAAACAAAATGAATTTAAGTCATTACTTTATATGACACAGCAAAGAAATAGCAAATACAGAATTTTAATTCAGGTCAGTCAGCCTGTCTTTAAAGGCTTCGTCTCCATATCCTGACCTCCTGTGTCATGCAATCTCTTTCCAATGAGAAATGTTGGATAAAGAGAATGAGTCTCATCTCAGGAGGCTTGGTTCTAACCTCAGTCCTACTACTTGCCTAGATGACCCTGAACAAGTCATTTAATTTCTAAGAGTCTTGATTTTCTCATCTATAGATTTAGATAAAGGATCTTGTAATTTCTTCATGGAATGATGAGGTTTTCATGTGATAATATGCATGAAAGTTGTCAACTTTGGAGGGCTATATAAAATTTTTATTTAATAGTAAAATTATCAAGATATTATAATAGCTTATATTTAATACCTGCTTTATACTTTCCTAAAATAGTAAATAAAGGGAATGAATCTTTAATGATGGGACTCAGGCTGATGGAGAAAGATTTCTGTGAAAAAGGAATCTTCAATAACCTCTAAAACCTTATCAAATTGGCAGCCTTTTATTTCATATGCTCATAATATCTTTCTCTGTTATAAGAAATATTTCTCTATTTTCTTCATTCTTCGCTTTTGTTGAAAAATGTCATAAGAATTTTTAAAGGATTTTTATTACAATGACTTAGCTGGAATTCTTCAATAAATCTCTTCCTTACTGTTTAAGGAAATGTATACCTGAGTAAACTAGGAAATTTTGTTTTTATATTGATTTATGAAAGAGAGCATAAATAAAAAGTCCTTGGGTAAAATTCTCTTAGTAGAAAGCCAGTTGAGTCCCCTATAAATCAAAGTGATGTAAGATTCTGCCCTTCGATGTTTGGAAAAGAAAGCTATTTCAATGATGCTGAGATGGGTTTATAGCACAGGGAATCATAGACTATCACAACTGGAAGGGCCACAAATGAATACAGAGTCTAACCTTCTTCCATTTATTAGGTAAGGAACACAAGGCCCAGCACGATTCATTAGCTATCCTAAGTCCCATACTTTGTAAAAGATAGAATCAGATTTAGAACCCATGTCTTCAGACACCCAAACTAGCACTCGTTCCATGCCTCTCAGATGATATTCACTTATTTTTTCTTTTTGGGTGAAGTCAGAAGGTAACAATTACACAAAGCTACAGTTGTCCAGCCAAGTAGCTCAGTGGTTGAGTGTTGACCTATGAACCAGGGGGTCATGGTTTGATTCTGGGTCAGGGTACATGTCTTGGTTGCGGGCTCGATCCCTAGAGTGGGGCATGCAGGAGGCACCCAATCAATGATTCTCTCTCATTATTAATGTTTCTATCTCTCTATACCTCTCCAAAATACATAAAAATTTGTATTTTTTAAATGA
>NW_006290677.1:970638-976121 GCF_000327345.1 Myotis davidii | reverse complement strand
ACTTATTTCAAATGAAAACCTTTGCTCTGGTACCTACCAGCAACACCCATGGGCAAGATGCTTAGTAGTGGGTGCTGCAGGGTCCTGCCCAGGTCACCTTTACTTGTCCAGGACACCCATAGTCCAGGGTGTCCGAGTCTGGGCTGCCGATGGCTCCCAGTTCAGGACAATTTTTCTCCCGAGAGATTACACCAGCGGTTCTCAACCTGTGGGCGACGACTCCTTTGGTGGTCGACGACTCCTTTGGTGGTCCGAACGACCCTTCACAGGGGTCGCCTAAGATCATCCTGCATATCAGATATTTACATTACGATTCATAACAGTAGCACCATTACAGTTATGAAGTAGCAACGGAAATAATTTTATGGTTGGGTCACAACATGAGGAACTGTATTTAAAGGGCCAGAAGGTTGAGAACCGCTAGGCTAGAGTTGTTTCTCAAATGTTTCTACCACGTGCCCTGAGGCCTCAGAAAATGTACCTGTTCTTCTTTGGATCCAGGGTAGAACATGAAGCTTCTGTCAAAGCATGAAACACAAAATCTTGTATTTTCTCCTAGAAGCTTAGAAAATATCTCTGTTTGCTTTATTGTGAAAATATTTTAATTAAGCATGAACTTATTTTTATCCAAAATCTTCAAGTGAAGGCTACACACCAGGTAGGTGTTTTTCTGGGGATCCTCAGTCTCTGTCAACTACCACAAATCCCAAGGTGTGTATGAGTGGCCAAGTTTGAGAAGCACTGAGCTAAATGACCCGAACTTGTCAGTTATTAACTCTGTGTTAAAGAAACAGCCCCTTAATTATGGCTTAAGGTTTAGGTCTCCATTTGGACAAGCTCTTAGAGGCTTGGATAACACTTTCCATCAGCTTCAAGTCTGGGCATGTGCTAGACTCTCTTTTCATAAACTTATATTTAATGAGTTAAACCATTTCTGGATGAACTGGAAGTTTCTTATTCTGACAAAGGAAAGAAAGCTTTCTAACATGCATTTAACTATAGTAGAAAAGAACTGGTGTGCCCTGCACAGACCTCCAGCCCTGCTTTAGAGTTAGGTTCAGTATAGCAGAGTGATTAGCACCCTGCTCAAGGTCCCACCTTGACCCCTGCCCAGCTGTGTGACTTTGGGTAAGTTATGTAACTGCCCTTTGCCTCAGTTTTCTCATTTATACTAGTAAAAGGTGCAGAATAATACTTTTGACCTCTCAGGTTTATTGTAACAATAAACTGAGTTAATGCATGTGAAATGCTTGGAAAAAAGTCAAACTCAATAAATGTTAGCTATTATTGATATTGTTTAAAGCAAGGATTTAAGATGAGCTACTCCACAAATAAAGTCATTTTTTCGGTATACATCCTCCATGAAATGAAATTGTAGCCAACAGCATTATACAACACCCAAAAGCAATCTTCAGTACATACTAGCATACATTTTTTCAACTTCGTTATATTACAGGGCATATTAGAACATTTTATTACAGGAAGTCATTATAGCCTTAATGCTTTATTAAAGGTCTTTATTTTTACGGCTACAACAAATATCTAGTACCATGTACATTGACAATCTGATATAAAGTCTATTCTGGCCTCTGTGGCTAACTACCATCATCCTCTGGGTAATTATTTTTTATTATTGTGCCCTATTTTAGTCATAGTGGCTCCCAACAACACCATGTTGCTTTCCTTTTTAAAAAACATCTGCAGAACATGGCATCAGACTCCTCACAACCTTGATAAAGTGGATTCAAAACAAACAAATCAAAGATTCATCAGCAATGTCTCCGAGTTATCTGCTTTGCTATGCACTGCATGCCTGCTTTCCCCAGTATAGAGTGTGGCATTCATTATAATGCCTCTTCTGAAGCAAAGTGGAGCAATGGGAAGGGGCCAGTAGGGCAAAACTGGTGAGACAGATGGAGGATAAGCCATTATGTGGAAGCTTCGAGGGGAATTTTCTCTGTATTGATGGTAGTTCCACACAGCCATTTAGGTTAACTTACATCAACTGTGAGGCATGACAGATAGCGCTATCCCGATAGCAATAGAGTGGGCATGCTAATGAGGAAGTTGACAAATCTTAATTAAAGGCAGCTATCCAAATACGTATTAAAAAACATGTTAAGCTGCTGTTTGCTGTCAGGGAAACAAATTTAATGTTAGGAAAAAAAAGGAAACAGTAATGGGGATTTTAAAACTATCTTTTCTAGGTATTTATCATTTCCTCTGCACCTAATAAATTAGCCAGACATAAACACACAGCACTAGGCCTTATAATTTTATGGAAGACGGTTATTGCACATCTATAACTATTGTTGTTTAATCAATGCTGCAGTCCCTTTTAATAGAATGAGTTCATCCGTGGTCTTCTGGGCTGGTTGAAGAAAAAAAGGATAAATGATGGGCAATGGAGGATTTTGGAGGGACCACTATAGAAGCAATCAACTATTAATCGACCCCTGTCCCCTGGATTGCAAGTAATGACTATCACCAACACAATGTGTAGCTTATTTCTGACCCTTATCTGTATGATATTGAAACAGGGTGTATTTTATGACTCAAGACAAAATCAACTCCCTTTTCTAGTTTAGTTTTACATCCACGTGTCAACAATGTAATAGTAAACAAAAGACAGCTGATTCCTAATTGTCCACATGTGGATGTATAATTTGAAAATTATTAATGATAGTATTGTAATCCCTGAGTGACTTCCTGCTATTTCCTATATCATTAACTGCTGTGAGCGAGGTTACCCTATTAATATTAATGATTGCCTTCACAAAATATAAAGACATTGTAGGATATAATTATTACATTCCAAAGACTTATATTCTTTTATGTATTTTCATTGACTTTATTGGGGTTACACTGGTTAATACATTTATATAGGTTTCAAGTGTTCAGTTCAGTAATACATCATCTGTATATTTTATTGGGTGTTCACCACCTCAAGTTAAATCTTCTTTCATTACAATTTATCCCCCCTTTTACCCTCATCTACCAAAGACTTATATTCTTACATATTATAGACTTGTAATTACATAAGTTTGGGGTTGAATTATTCATTTATTGCTTCTAGGTAATTTGACTAATCTAGGTTATGAAGCAAGCTATATCTGAGTAAAAATCTTTTTAAAAATACTGCTATCACACACTTTCCCCAAACAACCTTTTCAATATTTATCTCTATATCTATTTTATGCCTTTTTATTAACTTATACTCCTCTTAAATTGTTTTTTCTAATAATTTATATCTTATTTTATTATTTTTCCTAATTGTAAAATAATATTTGTAGAAAAGTTATAAAATAACAAAAAACATGAAGAACAATTAATAAAAATCACTCTTACCACATAAAAATAATCATTATTAATATTTGTTATATTTTATTTTTTCTGTATAAGTTTATAAAAATTGGATCATATTATATATAGTGGGGTTTTTCTTTTTTAATTTAACATAATGTGAGCATTTTCTCATGTTCTTAAATAGTTTTCAAAAATATTTTTAGTAGCTGTATAATACAGAGGAACCATAACTTACTTAACTGCATTCCTACTGATGGACATTTAGATGTTTCTAGGATTTTTTATTACAGGTAATACTTGTAGAATCTTTCTGACCCCCATCTCTTGATTATATATTTCTTTAAGATAAATGCCTTTATTCTCACTGCCTAATCAGCACCTCAATTGGTTGCCTTATAAGCATCATACATTTAACATTTCTAAAAACAAAATCTGATGTTTGTCCCCAACCTTTCCCCCCATAGGAAAATGTTCATAATCAAGAGAAAACTTAACCAACAGAAACAGAGCAAGAAATGACAGAGATGATAGAACTGGTGTACAAGAATAAAAGCTATTAAAAATATGGTTTATCTCACACAAAAAATCGGGAAAGACATGTAAATGAATGAGAGAAATGAAATAAACTCACCTTAAATACTAAGTAATGAAAATATGGTATCTGAAGTGAAAATTAATATCACAAGAGATAGTGCAGAAGAAAAAATTGTGAACTTTAAAGCATAGCAATAGAACCTGTTCAGATGAAACAGAGAGTAAAAAGGCTATAAAAGAAATTCTAGTAACTCTGGCACCAGTAAAAGCAGACTTTGAAGTGCCAAATAATCATAATTTTTAACAGTTGTTGAAAAGTATAATCATACTGGTCTGAGAGTCTCAACCAAGCCCAAAGACATAATGAAGAGAGGGACATGATAAAAATAGGATTCTTGTCAGAACTAATGCAAGCCAGTAGAGAACAGAGCAATATATTTAAACTACAGGAGGGCTGACACCAGAGTTTGTGGCCTGCGCAACAGCAGAGACGCTGTTATTACTAAAAAAGGGAAAACTAAAATTGGGGACAAATATCAAGAATTTGTTTTTGGACATGTTAAATGTATGGTGTCTATAAGGCAGTGATTTTCAGTTGTTGTGCTGCAGCAGGCATACTGCTGTGCCCTGATAATTTTTAAAACATGCAATACCTGACAATTTAGTCAGGGGCACTGACCTTTTTTCCCTTCGATCAGTGGTTCTCAACCTTCCTAATGCCGCGACCCTTTAATACAGTTCCTCATGTTGGGGTGACCCCCCAATTTCATTGTTACAAATTGAACATAATTAAAGCATAGTGATTAATCACCCAAATTTATAGCTATTATTTTTTGTCATAACAGAAAAACAATATATTTTTTGGTGTGCTACAGAACTTTAGTAATTAGTTTATGTGTGCCATCAGATGAAAAGGGTTGAAAATCACGTGAGACGCTGATTAGGCAGTTGGGATCTAGTAATTAGCAAAGCTGAAATCTCAACAAAGTCAGACTGGCTCCAGGATCCGTATTGTTGACCATGGTATTAAAGGTCACACAGCTGGTACATAACAGGAACAAGATTCAAACTAACTCCAAAGTCTGGCTCTTTTTGCTGCAACGCATAGGGTAGCATTATTCGCTTTTAAGATTTCTCAAATCTTCTCTGTGCTTTAAATTAGTCTTTGGTTTTTTTGGAGGTTTTGGCCCATACCGCTCTTTTTGCTGCAACGCATAGGGTAGCATTATTAGCTTTTAAGATTTCTCAAATCTTCTCTGTGCCTTAAATTAGTCTTTGGTTTTTTGGAGGTTTTGGCCCATACCACCATCAGATGAAAAGGGTTGAAAATCACGTGAGATGCTGATTAGGCAGTTGGGATCAAGTAATTAGCAAAGCTGAGATCTCAACAAAGTCAGACTGGCTCCAGGATCCATATTGTTGACCATGGTATTAAAGGTCACACAGCTGGTACATAACAGGAACAAGATTCAAACTAACTCCAAAGTCTGGCTCTTTTTGCTGCAACGCATAGGGTAGCATTATTCGCTTTTAAGATTTCTCAAATCTTCTCTGTGCTTTAAATTAGTCTTTGGTTTTTTTGGAGGTTTTGGCCCATACCGATAGAACTAAAGTTTTCTATAATTGCCTTTTCCCAGCCACAC
>NW_006290677.1:965895-970319 GCF_000327345.1 Myotis davidii | reverse complement strand
TTTTGTTTCTCATTTAGTTCCTATGAGATCATACAAAATGAGCAGAGAAATGTTGTTAGGCCCATTTCACAAATTGGGAATTTGAGCTGATAGTTCATAATTTCCCCTGCAACCTGTAGAAAGTAAGTGGCAAATCCAGAAGCAGGATAGCATCTTGGTTAAGAGCAGCGATGTTGGAGTATGATAACTTTGGGTTCACCACGTAATTGCTGTTTGACTTTGGATGAGTTATATAACCTCTCTGCACCCGTTTCATTATCTAGGTCTATACCATAGGTTATTATTCAGATTAAATGAAATAATTGATGTAATACACTTGGAAAAGAGCTGGACACAAAATAAACTGCATTCAGATTAGTTGTTATTATTACTATTATTATTATTAGCCTTGATTTATAATCCAGGGCATTATGGTGATTGTAGGATTGGTTGCAGCTGTGGGGATGATGGAAGGAGATTAGAAAGTGAATGAAGGGGAAAGTATGCCTAATAAAACATAGACTTATGCTATATTCACACTTGCATTATAGGGTAGATTTGGAGACTTTATGTTGATTTAGTAATGTTTCCTTTATATCTCAATGTCTTATATTGATCCTAATAAATAAGACTCTATTTAAAATCAAGCCTACCTATAATAGTGACATTTTTTAAAAGGGCTATGTGTTAAAGAAAATTATTTTTAATTTAAAAATTCTAAAATTAACAATTCCAGAATGTTAAGTAAACAAAAATATATACCTTCCCCAATATTCAGACAACACAGGTATCATAAAACTTTATAAATGTTTACTTTTGCATACCTTCATGTTTGAGCATAGAAATCAAGTATATACACATAGCCATTCCTAGAGTGATGCCACCCAGTTCTCAGGGGGAGCATTAATTCTATGGCTTCACTGTATAACATTAGACTGGACAGTTGGGCAAGGTTTCACATACACTGTAGATCCAAGGCTATATAATGCCGAGTGGAGCTCTAAGAAGGCTAGGCTAAATTTAAAATCATGAGAACTAAGGGGAGCTATGTAAGAGTTGTGATCAAGTATAGAATTCAAGAATGTGGTCACCTGGCTAAGGTAGAATCTTCCCCAGAACCACTGTGTTCTGTAGCCTAGAGAGAAATACTTGGTTAAATTCTTCTTACAAAAGTTAAATTTTATATATAAATGCATATTTATAAATACATAAATATGTGTAAATAAATAATACTAAATACATAATAGATCATATTACATATAAACAGATATAAAAATAATATTACTGCTTTACATTTCCCCACTTAGTATCCTTCAGTGAAATATTGCATAGTGAATGTTGGAGTCAAAGAGACCTACATTCAAATCACATTCAAATTTGACCACTACCTCATCAGTGTCACCTTATTCTCTCTGTGCCTCAGTTTTCTTTCTTTAAAAAGCTGTGATAACAACTATGGAAAGTTTATTGCTGTGAAGATTAAAGGTGATGATGTATGTGACCAAACAGTGACTGAAAAATTTAGGGATTCTCTGTTTTGACACTTAAATTCAACCACTCCTCTTTCCTACCCCACTGCCCAAAAATATCTAGTTACAGAGCTCAGGCAAGTCATGTAGATTTCACAGAATATTTCATGTGGACAAAATAGAAGATTACAGGATGACTTTAAGCTCTACGTTCTGCATTCCACGCTGCTGGCGCTGAGGTGTCCTGAACTGACATTGAGGATTTTTATTGGATTTATTGGGGTGACATTGGTTAATAAAACCATACAGGTTTCAAGTGTACAAAAAAATTCATCTGCATACTGCATTGTGCGCTCACCACCCAAAGTCAAGTCTTTTTCTGCCACCATGTATATCCCTTTTGCCCTTTCCACCTTCCCCCACCCGCCTTTCCCTCTGCATCCCACCCTGCTGGCACCACAGTATCTGAAAGCATGACATCAAAATTCTTGACACAAACCTATGGAGTCAGCTAGCTCTTTGATGTTTTGACCATCACTTTTCACTATGTCTGTATTTCATTATGACCCTCATGCAGTTTTGTTGCCTGGTATCCATGTTAACTGTGATCACAATGTATCGTTCTAACATTTCTCCCTGAATCTCACTGAATCTACGTGAGCTTTGTCACATATAGTAGATGAAAGGTTCCACTCTATTGATAATCTTCTAAAATATCTCTTCATCTTGTATCTTTATTCTAGTCTTTCATTTAATAGTAGCTCTCACTTCCATTGGGCATCCTGGTCCAATTGGGATTACCAACAAAAGCAGTCCTCTCTGATCCTAGAGATAGGCCAGGAATCCTCTCCCGCATAGACTTCAGTGCCAATCATTGCATCCCTGTGGGTAATTTGTGCTCTTACTCAACTGCTGGAAATACTTTGACCAACAATGTACAAGAAGATATCTCCTATTTAAAACTCCTCAGAGCATGAACAATAGGGACATAGGAATAATTATCTCCAAAATGTGTTTCGTAGCTAGGAAGAGGAGTATTGGGAGCCACTGTCAGAATAGTCAGGTGAATGGGGAAGAACAATTAATATTGGCTGAATTCTGCCAATGCCAAGCACTCTAATAAATCATTTGTATACTTTTGTTGTTCTATTAATTTTTATAATATTCCTGTCATGTCCATTAAAATTGAATGGGACTGAAAATCGGAAAGATTAAGTAACTCATCTAAATATGCACAGCTAATAGGTAGTAGTTGGGATTCAAACTTGGTCTGTGTTTTACTAAAATGTGATACTACCTAGGGAATTGAATGTCTGTAAAATTCCTAAAGTATGCATACTATACTTAATGGCCCCAAGAGTTGAGGGAGTTTATTTTGTCCATTTAAATAGAAGCTCTGCTATAAATGGGTTTGTATGTTGTACATTGTCATATTTTCAGACATATCTCCACTTCTTCCCTTAATGCCTCCAATCTCCAACCAACTTAACCAGATAACTAACTAGCTTCACCCGCCATCCTGCCTGCTCTTCAACATCCTCCACAAAACATATATATCTTCGTGTTCACATGTTCAGAGCCTATATTTTTCATAGTCCAGCTCTAGTGATACCTCTCCATAAGATTCTCCCTAAATCTCCCTACAGAATATCATTTCCTCTTCCTTTGAATTTCCAAGACAGTCTACTCTCTCTCCTTTTCCAAGACACAGTAGTTTAGGGAAGAATCTACATCTGGATCACATTTTTATCTTCCACATAGAAACAGTACATAAAAATAGTTATTTACTGAGCACTATCATATGGCAGTGATTTGTTAAGGCTTTGCATAATGTATCTCATTTAATCTTATAGCAGTCCTATAAGGTAGATCTTAAGGTAAACCATTTTCTAGATAAGGCAGCCAAGATTCAGATAACTCAAGTGATTTTCTGGAGTCACACAGCTAAGTATGTAGAACAGTAGCTAAACACAGTTCCTATAGCCTGAAAGCTCATGTTCTTTCCCTCATGTTCATTGTCTCTCTATATGTTTTATAATTGTGTGAATTATGTTAAATGAAGACATAGATCCATTGGTAAAAACTAGTATAGTTGCTGTAAATCTTTATTTTCATCATTTCTATAAAAGGATTTTAGCTATCACATAATTTCCCTGAAGTAGACTAAACATTAACTGGAATCTTCTTAGTAAATGAATATATTATCTAATAAGAGAGAAATGTGTAAATCGACCATCACTTCACTACATTTCACAGCCTATCAGAAGCAAGTATGCAAATTAACCATGGCAGCAGCGCTGCGGCCATGGAGCTGGAGCGAGCAGGAGGCTTGGCTTGCCCCCAGCGATGGAGGAAACCAAGCTAATATAAATTCAAAGTAAACATCATTACATAAAAGGGTACAGTCTTTTATTTCAATAGTTTTATTCATTTCAAACGGGCCAGATCCGGCCCGCGGGCCGTAGTTTGCCCACGGCTGCTCTAGTGCCTGAGGTCATAGCTCCCAATATCTGGCATCTCCCTCTACCCCACCCCTGCCCTGCTGCTCTGGTTAACAAAATCCTAGCATTGGAGCAGCCCCGCAGATATGTGCAGGAGCTCCTTCAGTGCACAGTTAGCGCACCCCCAGAGCCCTGGGCCAGCCAAGGGGTGATGGTGGTGGCCATGGTGGCAGCAGCAGACGGCTCAGCTTTGTTTTGAATAGATGAAAGAGGCTACCTACACAGTAACTCAAATTATCAGATCTCCCTCCTCCCTATCTTGCCAAATCAAGAGGGGAGGATTGATGGGCATGGAGGGAGGGTGGGCAGGCAGGAGGCGGAGGGTAGAGAAGGAAGAGGATGAGGAAGGGGGCCAGTTGCATCCCACTTTCACAATGGGAAAGTGAAAGGCACTAGCACACCCAACCTCTCCAGTCTTCCCTGCCTCTGCCACCGCTGCACTGGCTGCTGGAGCGAGCCCTCTGTGTGCCAGCAA
>NW_006290677.1:936074-964285 GCF_000327345.1 Myotis davidii | reverse complement strand
TTATTATTTAAAATACATAGGAGTACAAAATCAAGTGGCAATCATGAAGAATATTCAGAAAGCTTTATGGAAAAAGTAGGAGTGAGGCCTTGCTAGAAACAAGAAAGAACCAATATATCTAGATTTTAAAAGGATGTGACCCATTCACTCCAGGGAATGTATGACCTTAGTCTATTCTCAGTCTGAAATCCCAGTAGAAGGGCAAGGAGTCCTCTCCCAGGAGAGCAAGGCAGTGCTACAGCAATCTCCTCTTGTTCTGATGGATGGCTCACCCTTCCTTCTGGCCACCAGGCAATCTTCATAACCACCTGCAATAACTGTCCTAGAGGAGTAAGTAGTAATAACTGCATGAAATAGAGGATAATGTGCCATTTGGATAAAGCCACCTCATCCTTCCTGTTGACATGCAGAGTATTCTATTTGAACATTATTTTCCCTTCTAGGGAGCTGCTATTATATTTAAGCTGGGCTCTTTTTGAGGTAAGGCATAATGGTTTTCTCCCCTATAGAGTCTGTATTATTCTTTAAAAATTGGCATAGAGGAGACTATAGTTGAATTACCATTTTTCATTCTATTTTAGGAGGTATGATTTGATTAAACATATTCAAAAATTCTTATGTAGGTATGAGTGCTAAAACTAAGAGCCTATCAGATGTGGAAACCTTTAGTTTAGATGTTGTAGATATAAATAATCTTGGAGCCTCTGAGGAATGAAAATGATTACTGTAGAGGTAGAGTTTCTATTCTATAATGTTACCATGATAAACAAAAAGAAACCCTGGAGAGTTGTTAAGCTTTGGATCTTCTTTTGAGGGTCTTTTTAATGTTTCCCATATTTTTCTATAATTCAAACCCTTCTCTTTTGTTGTTTCCAAAATTTTCTCAAAAGGAATGGCCTTGCTTTTTTCTCTATACCATCTTTGAATAGTACTAGATGAGAATATCAAAATGTAGGTAGTTACTCCACAGATCAAATCAAAGCATACTAGTGGAATGGTCAGCTCACCTTAAACCCAGAAGGACCAGGTGGCTCATTCCCCAATCAGACTTGAAAACACAGGGTATGAAAAGGGTGTCCCAAAATTCACGCAAGAAGTAATTTTGATAGAAAACACAGGTTTATAATTAAAAACTGTAAATTTTTTATTGATTCATAAAGTATACAATATAGGGTTATGTACAGAATAGGATACATAAAAACTGGATTATCATGTCGCTATAGCGAGCACCATTAACTGTTATTGCCTGAGCAGCTGCATTTTCGAAGAAAATGGTCAGATGATGCCTCCAGCCCCAAATCCACACCAAACAGTGACACGTTGTGGATGCTTTTGTTTCTCAACAATCACTCGTGGATTTTCTGAACCTGAAATGTGACAATTTTGTCAATTAGCCAAGCCATCAAGATGAAAATGAACCTCATCGAAATTCAGCCACATTTATCCAAAACAGTCATGGAAAATTTCAACAAAAGAGTACATATGTGATAGCAAATCTGTGGAGGCCATTTATCTGATATTCTCTTCCATATATAACCCTATACTGTATAATTTATGAATCAATAAAAATTTTACAGTTTTTAATTATAAACCTGTGCTTTTTATCAAAATTACTTCTTGCGTAAATTTTGGGACATGCTATACTTGACCCAAATGATGCCAATCCAGAAGCTAGGCAGTGACCAATGACGTGGTTTATTCAGAAAGATGAGTTAGAGCTGTCAAATTCTCTCTTAGGAAATTTTAATTGAAAAGCAGACCAAATGAGAAAATCATCAATGATAAGTGAAGCTAATAGGCATGATATGAAGGAGGTCAGAGCCCTCTGATGTTATTAGGAAGCATAAAGAGGTAGAGAGTAGGTATGTCATTTACAAATTAGCGGATGAATAAAGGGGTGGGTGGAAAGAAGTGGCACAAAGAGAAAATATATTACCTCGATGGGAAAACTCTAAAGATCCAGCTCATTAGATCTCACTCTTCCTGACCTTTGATGGTGCAGCTTTTTCTGAGTTCCCATGCACATATGTCTTGTTACCTGAAGTAGCTTGAAAAGTCTGTTCCTTGCAATAACATTTCCTTGCATTCAGAATGTTTTCTCAATGAGCAGAGGGAACATTTCAGTGTGTTCACTACTATATCCCTAGTGCCTCTCTCTGGGCCTGGTACAGAGTAGGCCTTTGGTAAATATTTATGAAACGACTATACCAATGGACAGCCAAAATGATTGAACTCCTTTAATTGCACTCAGTGGGAAGGCCACTAACCTCCATGGTTTCCATCACCTGTGGATATTAGAGTTGTACTCACAACCTGCCTACCTTTTTCACATCTGTCTTCTACTCAAGCTTTTCACAAACTTCCTAAATGGGCATGGTTTCAGATTTCTCTTTAACTTTGCAGGTTTTCTCTTCCTAGAAAGCCCTCTTTTACGCACCCAGACTCAGCACTGGCAACCCTATTCTCCACTGTGTTTCCTTTTACATCTCCTCAGTTCAGTCTCTTTCCCAAACAGAAAGAATATTAGATGCTTTCACACCTCCCACTGTTCCCATAGGTAATTTCGTACTCCATTTTATTCAGGTTATAAAATAAAGTATCTTCCTGGATCATTAAGATTTTTATGAATATTGGCTTTAATGGATATAGTTTACACTCTATACTTTGTCTATTTGTTGGACATTTTGATTGTTTCATTTTGATGTGTTCTATTTTGCTCTTATAGCAAACCATAATGACTTTCTCTCCATGGAAACCTTTGCCCACATTTTTCATTTTCTCTTTAGGATTGCGCACTAGTGGTAGAATTATTGAACCAAAGAGCAGAATTACTTCTAAAACTCCTGAACCATATTGCCAAATTGTTTTCTTGAAATGTTGTAAAGGGGTTTTACACTCCATAAACCAGCAATTTTGAGTGTCCATCTTACTATACCACAACTACATTGTGACTTATCAATTTTTAAAAAATTATATTATTTTAACAGGCAAAGGAGGTATATTATTTATTTTACATTCCTTGTATTCCTAGTGAGATTAAACGTTTGTATTGTGTGTCTGCATGTCATTTGTATTTGCTCTTTTTTTTTATTGGATGCTAACAGCCTTTGTCTACTTTCTATTGAAAATTTATGGTTTTGTATATTGAATTACAAGAGCATCTTTGAAAGATTGATAAATATATTTGAGCAGATGTTTCCCCAGCTTGTTGCTTGTTTATGAGGTTATTTCGGTGGTTTTAAACTTTTATGTAATCAAATCTCTCATCTTTTATGTGATTTCATTTTTGCTTAAAAATATATTTTCCATCAAAATACTAGATAACTACCAACCTGCTTTTTTGATAGATTTATATCATGTCCTGTGAGTTCAGTTTAAACAAAAACACAAAAACTTTACAATTAGGTTTACAAAAATATGAGTTTAAAGACTATGATAGGGCATATTGAACCTTCCTTAAATAAATCTAATCCATGTCTCAAAGGTCTTGATGTGGCCATAATCCTGACCTTATGCATGTTGGGTAATATTTGTTGGAACATCTTTCAGAATGCCATAAAATACTGCTGTAGCTGGACACACCCAATACAGTCATCCCTACCTTGGAAATAAACCTGCTACAATCATCATTACTAAGGTCATTGACTTTTGACTTTCAATTTCTTATTCCATGTCACTAGCATGACAGGGCCCAATTCTGTTGAAACCCAAACATTCTTTGAGAAAATAAAGCACCTTAATAATTCACAACTTTCCAGATGACTTTATGTGGTGCAGTTCTCACTCATTTTTCTCCTCAATAAGCAAACAACAAAATATAATTGGGAATGATGTTTATATAGAGGAAATGGTAAATCAATTCTAATTTCTATTTTAAAGAGTAAATATTTATAGATGATGGTGCATAGACTATCATTAATAACAAATTAGTTATGGCTCAACAATTTGATTTCCACACCTGTGAGCCATACAAGAAAGCAAATCATTGTGAAGGTGCAGGTACAAATTAGAGGTGAGAGTTAGGGATGATACCTTGTTAGAGGCAATGATAATAACTGAGAACTTCAGAGAAAGTGAACATCAACCCCCATGGATATGCTAGAGCAGTGATGGTGAACCTTTTGAGCTTGGCGTGTCAGCATTTGGAAAAACCCTAACTTAACTCTGGTGCCGTGTCACATATAGAAATTTTTTGATATTTGCAACTATAGTAAAACAAAGATTTATATTTTTGATATTTATTTTATATATTTAACCATTTGGTCTGGCAGTGCCAAGGAATTAGAGGGGAGTTAATTAAATGTGTGACTAAATATAGCAGGCTAATTTTTAAGTTGATAATTTTGTATGGCCTGAGAATGATGTTATAATTATCCAAATGGCCTTTAGCGGAAGAAAGGTTCTCCACCCCTGTGTTAAACTCTGATTGGGGAACTACATTCTCAGAGGCTATGCATCCCTGTGAGTGGGAGTGCCGAGAGTAAAAACAATGCCATTGGCTGAGCTCACAGTGAGTGCCAAGCAGTAAGCTGGGTGCTTTACAAGCGTTTTTCCCATTCCTCACAGCCACCTTGAGGCCAGTATTACTATCTCCACTTTACAGATGTGGCTGCTGAGGCTCAGAGAAGTGAAGAAGCAGCAGATCACACGGGGTAGAATTTGGAAGAGCCAGAATCCAAGCTTAGCTCTGTTTCTTTGTAGTCACCTCATAGTTTTATAACAATACTAGAGCCCCAGTGCCCACGAAATCGTGGGTGAGTAGCTCGCTTCTGCTTGCCTCAACTGCCGCCCTGCCCATCCCTGCTCATAGCTCGCTGTCCCGCCCTCCGCTACTGGTAGCTCTCTGCTGCCAGTAGTTTGCGCCCTGCTCGCCATGAGAGCTGCTGCTGGTTTGGTCGTGATGGCATTACGGCATGATGGCCACGGGTCTTTTATATAAGAGATTACAGTTTACAACTTTGCTGGCTGGTGGCACTAAATGTGGAAGCTAAGTTTGGGAAAAGTTAAGTGAGTATGGTGCAAATAGGTATCTACTCCAATGACCCTAGTGGAAGTCCTTGGAGGCCCAATCTGCTGGTGCCTAGATTTAAGGGAATGCATGGGTTTCTTACAAATCATCTCGAGGAATACGTTCCTCAGATTCCCCTGCTTCTTACTTTTAAACTTTTAATAACTCCTTCATCAAATGACTAACACTTTTCTGCTTAAAGTTCAGTGTAAGAGAAGTCAGCCTCTTGCTTAATCCTTATCATTACAGTGTCAGATGCTAAGCCACCAGGTTTACAACCAGTCCTGTATTCTCTTTTATCCCCTGGTTACTTCCCAAAATTCTGCCCTTAGCACCTATTTTCTCAGGCCTGGAATTCAGTCTTCTTATGCTTACTTCTCCACATCCATGGCCAAACAACCCCCAGTGTATTATGTATGAAGAGGAGCATGAGGCACCCTTATAAAATTAAAACCCTTTTCTTCTGAATTATGTCCGGCAATATACTAGATGCTTAGGGATCCAAGCTCTTGCCTCCCAGCTGCATCATTAATATAGTTTGGTTCTATGCCCTGCTTATATGGGAACATGAGGCTAGCTGTGCCCTCCCTATTTGGGGCAGCCAAGGAAGGCCACAGAAGGATGAGGTTGGAAAATCTGAGTGGTTTACAGGCTTATCTGGATCAGTCTATAAGACAGAGAAATTTTTGTTTGAAGGCATACAAATATATAACCCAAATCCTTCCTATTGCAATTTTAGGTTCTCTATTTTAGTTCTAGCTCTGCAAAAGAGAATAAAAAGTACTGAATTTTTTTTTTTGTTACTACTCTATTTTCTATGGTAGTGCTTCATTCATACCTTCTTGTATTCAGGAAAGCTATGGGGAAACCAAAATTAATGAGATTCAGTCCTGATCCTCTATGAGCTAAGAGTCTAGATAGGAAAGAGCCCTGTGAACCAGACGTGACAGAACATTAGGTTAGGGTCCTGAGGGCTTGGAGAGCTGTCCCTTTAGTGGAGGGACTCAAAGTACGAGTCACTTTAAAGAAAAACCCAATAAAGTGTGAGTCACTCTGACTGTTACCTCTAAAAGAAGGGAGTCATATTCCTTTGACCTTGTATCTGCAGGTTCTACGCAGATGAGTGTGTACAATCACCATTATTTTCATTATCATCATTGTGTGAAACATTCATTATCTCTGGTACAGGGCTGGGACTAAGGTGAGGTAAGTGAGGTCAGCACAGCAGACACAAAATTTAAGGGGACATCAAGAAACTCAAATTAAAATAACATGTTAATGCAATTTTTTAGATAATAGAGTTAATATAAAATATTAGAATTGTATAGACAGGGTCTCAGGTATTACGGGATTACATAGGGGTCCAAGGCTTTTGTCTTTGAGTGGCATGGTCTAGTTGAAATGATCTGAAAGAGACAGTAAAAACAATCCAAGTCCCTGTTTTATTTTCATGCAATTAATTGCAAGCACAAGATCAGACCTAAACTCCTATAAAGGAATGGGGTAGGATATGGTGGTTTATTATCATTATACTAGAAGCCTATTGCACAAAAATTTTTGCACTGGCGGGGGGTGGGGGGTGGGGTCCCTCAGCCCAACCTGTGCCCTCTCACAGTCTGGGACCCCTCAGGAGATAACCACCTGCTGGCTTAAGCCTGCTCCCCTGGTGGCAGATGGCACACCCGATCCCGCGGTGCCTGCCCCGTCTACCTTGGTCACACACGGCAGGCCCAGATCCCGCGCTGGGGTGGGCAGCGGCTGGGGATCCCACTGCCGCCTGCCCCCTGCCCAAGTGCATACACGGCACGCCCGGATCCTGCTCTGGGGGCGGGCGGCGGCTGGGGATCGTGCTGCTGCACCACCCCCCCGCCCCCGCCCCAGGCCATACATGGCAGGCCCAGATCCTGCGCTGGGGCAGGCGGCGGCTTGGGATCTCTCTGCTGCCTGCCCGGGGCAGATCAGCGCAAGGAGATCTGCCTGCAGTATGCAAATGTAATGGCCATCTTTGTTGGGTTAATTTGCATACTCTTCTGATTGGCTATGAGTGTAGCAAAGGTATGGTCAATTAGCATCTTTATCTTTTATTAATGTAGATAGCTAATGTCCTATGGGAACCAGCAGAGAAATTCCATAGCAAGAGCCATAACAATACCCTTAAATAATGAATACAGACTGGTATTCTAAATTCAAGGAACCTCTAGACAGGTTAGCAACAAAATTTGGAAGAGCTTCACTCTGGTGCTCTATAAATAGTGAACACAGCTACAGGTTGCCTCTACATGTCTGTGTCTTTCCCTGATTCTACCAGCTGATAATTCATTTTTCTTCCCCTTCATTCACATTCCACAGGAAAATCCATTTAGTCTAGCTTCTTTTTTAAACTTAATTTAAAAAAAAATTTTTTTGGAGCCCTGTTATCCATACCGGTCATGTTCGCAGAGTCAGAGGCCCAATCCTAGTCTAAGAACACTGGCTAGGGGAAGACTGAGTTGGGTTGGAGTCAAGTTGGGAAAATGACAAGGGACAGTTTCAGGCAAGGTAGTTTTTTGTAGATTAGGATTAGATGAAGCATCTCCCTCTAATACACCAGCATTATCAACTAGCAATTGAAAATACCAAGGAAACAAAATAGCAAGTGCTAATGGAGTTCAGAGAAGAGAGATCACCAGGGCCAAGCTGTGCTAATTCTATGCGACAAGAGCCTGTAATTATAAACCCATAGATATGCAAATATATGCAGATGGCTCAGCATTGGAGACTACAAAGCCATTTATCTCTGGCCCCTGATAAGTGGACAACAAGGTAAATGATTGTTTATAAATTCACTTAAAGATTCTACTAGAATCTCTATTTTTCCTCTCTTCTGGAGCCATCCACAAAATGAAGAGAGACAGTAGGTACCTTAGATTGGATTTCCATATTCATTACCTTCTGACCTAGGCGACTCTGGAGGTTTATAATAGGATAAACAGGCCTTTTCAGGTTTGACTGGCTGATTTACACTGCCGGAAATCATTTCACTTCTTTACTAAATAAATGGGAAGTGATGGAGGCATCTGTTTCTGCCACCCAGATCCCAGTGACAGCTCATAAACTGGCATTACTTTTCTGTCTCTCAGAGAGGTCACAGATAATAAAACTGCAGGGAAATACTAAGAATGCTGAGTGCTGGCTTTAGGCCTTCTGGAACTCAGGGCTGAGAAGTCTTTGAGGAGCCCCGTGCCCATGGGTGACTCTCACAGGAACTGGGGACAAGTGTCACAATGGCCAGACTTGCACATACAGGAAGCCCATTTCCTGAGTTTGAGTGAACCATGCACAGAAAACTGTCAGTTCTAATTGTAAACACTGGGATCTCTGTTCTGAATAATCAATAAAAACTATTGATGGCCTAAAAATGTAAACCTACTTAAGAGATTCAAAATAACTAAGGGCTTCCTTTTTAATTTCTTTCGATGAAGAATGGTAAAAAATAAAAATTAAAAATTAATTTTTACCTTGGAAGGTTTGGCTCAGTGGTTAGAGTGTCAGCCTGTGGACTGAAGGGTCCTGGTTTTGATTTCAATCAAGGGTACATGCCTGGGTTGGGGGGCTCAATCCCCAGGAGGGACCGTGTGGGAGATAGCCAATCAATGATTCTCATCATTGATGTCTCTCTCTCCCACTCTCTCTCTCTCTATCTTTCTTCCTCTCTGAAATCAACTAAAATACATTGAAATAAATAAATAAAATGTTTATTTATTCAAAGAAACATTCCTCAAGTATCAAATATGTCCCATTCCCTCTGTTCAGACTGTAGCTTGCTATAGTACTTCTGGATGTTTTACTGTGGCCTATATAGTACATAATCTAAGCTAGAATTCTAGGGCTGTAATGAAGTTAGCAGACAGACATCTTCAAATCTGAGCCCCACTTTATACCACTTGAAAAGAGATCCTCACTGACATTTTTTTATTTTATTAAATTTATTGAGGTGACATTGGTTAATAAAATTCTATAGGTTCCAAGTGTACATTTCAGTAAAACATCATCTGCATACTGCATGGTGAGTTCACCACCCAAAGTCATGTCTTGTTTCATCCCCATTTATCCCCCTTGTTCACTTCCACTGTCTACCACGTATAGTTCTATAATACATCATCTGTATAACATATTGTGTGTTCACCATTCCAAGTTAAGTCTCCTTCCATCAACATTTATTCCCCTTTTACTATCTTCTACCTCCCCACGCCCCTTCCCCTCTGGTAATCACCTTACTGTTGTCTGTGTCTATGAGGGATTTTTTTTTTATATCTTTGTCTTTTTTGTTAATGTGTTGCTTTCAGTTTTATGTCCCACATAGGAATGAAATCATATGGTTCTTGACTTCGTTTGCTTACCATGATATTCTCAAGACCCATTCATGTTGTCACAAAAGTCAGTATTTCGTCTTTTCTCAGGGCTAGATAGTATTTTGCTGTATAAATGCACCACATCTACCCTATCCAATCATCTACTGAAGGTCATTGCTATGTCTTGACCATTGTAAATAATGCTGCAATGTGCATAGGGGAAACAGATACCTTTATGAATAAATGTTTTCAAATTTTTCAGGTAGAGGGATTGCTGGTTCATATGGTTATTCTATACTTCATTTTTGAGGAACCTCCCACTGTTTTCTGTAGTGGCTGCACCAATTCATATTTTCACCAGCAGTGTATGAGAGTTTTCACCACAGCCCCTCCAACACTTGTCATTGTCTTGTTGAAAACAGCCATTCTAACAGGTGTGAGATGGTATCTCACTTTGGCTTTGATTTGCATTCCCAAATAGCTAGTGAAGTTGGGCATCTTTTTAAATATCTGTATGTCTTCTTAGGAGAAATGTATGTTTAGGTCCTTAGCATTGTTTGTTTTTTGTTGTTGTGTTGTATAAGTTCTTTTTATATTTTATATTTTGAATATTTTTTAAAATATATTTTATTGATTTTTTTACAGAGAGGAAGGGATAGAGATAGAGAGTTAGAAACATCGATGAGAGAAACATCAATCAGCTGCCTCCTGCACACCTCCTACTGGGGATGTGCCCGCAACCAAGGTATATACCCTTGACCGGAATTGAACCTGGGACCTTTCAGTCTGCAGGCCAAAGCTCTATCCACTGAGCCAAACCGGTTAGGGCTTATATTTTGAATATTAACACCTTATTGGAAGTGTTGTTTGCAAATATCTTCTTCCAGTATGTTGCTTGCCTTTTCTTTGTGGATGGTTTCTTTGCTGTGCAGAAGCTTTTTAGTTTGATATAGTCCCATTCATTTATTTTTGCTTTTACGTCCCTTGCTTTTGAGGTCAAATTTATAAAATTCTCTCTAAGGCCAAGGTCCATAAGTTTAGTACTAATGTTTTCTTTTATGTATTTTATTGTTTGGGTCTTATATTTAGGACTTTGATCCATTTTGAGTTAATTTTTGTGTATGGTGATAAACAGTCTAGTTTCATTCTTTTATATGTGGCTTTCCAATTTTCCCAGCACCATTTATTGAAGAGGCTTTCTTTTTCTTTCATTATATGTTTTTGGCTCCTTCATCAAAATATTATTTGCTCACGTATATGTGGGTTTATTTCTGGGCTATCGCTTCTGCTCCATTGGTCTGTTTGCTGTTTTCTCTGCCAATATCATCCTGTTTTGGTTATTGTCACTGACATTTTCAATTTAGTTGTTTGGTTGCAAGAGAACATTGTCATTATTGCAAAAAGATTTAGTAAAATTTGTTGAGCAGTTATTTTAATGTTTTTTTAATTTACCCATCTTCTGAGATATCAAGTGTTCTCTCAAAATAAAAAATAAAAGAAACTGGATTTGATATATCTACTCTTTAGCCAGTGACTATACAAAAAAATGTAAATAAAAAGGGAAGGAATGAAATATAAAAATGAGCCTGCAATATCAGTAGCTATATCTCTGCATTGATAAGGCAATGAATCATGAGTATTGATGCTTAGGCAAGGACCCAATCCACTATAAAACAATTCTGGAAGTGACTGTAGGCAAAGAAATAAGGGCCTCTTTCTAAAATCTAATGTATTTAAGCGTCTTCCAAATAACAAGTCTACTAAACTCATGAGTCATAAAATAATATTACACCCATAAAATGGTTCCAAAAGACATAGGTAAAAGTCTTAAAAGTTCAACAGTGTGCAATGTATAGGGCTTCATTTTTATTGTCTTGAATTTATTGTAGTGTTTACAGGGCAGCTGATTTTCCCTTGATTTAGTTGAGTACAATACAAGTGGGGATTTTTTCCTACTAAGATATGTATTAGCCAGCTTTGATTCTGATAATTTGTCTCAAAATATACTGCTACTGAGGTAAACGGACTAGGGGAAAATTGCTAACATAATTTTCTTGGTCTGTCGAGTCAACATCAGACTAAGAAAATTGAATCAGCCCTCCTCGGCAGAAAGTACAATGTTATTGAAATGACATCATCCTGAAAATGTTTTATGGCTTAAAAGAAATCATCAGTTCCTTTATTCTTAGGCCCTGTGCTGGCAGTTTAGATCAGCTACCATTTTAAATATCTAATGTTTTAAAATAAAGATACAGTGATTTCTCTAAACGGTCATAGATTTAAAACTTATAGTCAGAAAAAAGTATTCTTTATATTTGTTCTATGTATACAGAAGGTGTTAGATGAACCTCCAGCATATTAAATATATTGCCCCCTTAGCAAAGGCCTTAATATAGTTATTTATTTTTTTAAAAAAATATTTTTGTTGATATCAGAGTGGAAGAGAGAGGGGGAGAGAGAGAGAAACATCAATAATGAGAGTGAATCATCCATCAGTTGCCTAATGCACGCCCCCTACTGGGGATCAAGCCTGCAACCTAGGCATGTGGCCCTGACAGGAATCTAATCCAGGACCCTTCAGTCCACAGGCTGACACTCTATCTACTGAGCCAAGCCAGCTAAGGCTATAATTATTTCTTTGTATTAGATTATTGATCTTACATTTTGTAGTATATTTTTAATATTTGGTCCTGTTTCTATACCAAAAAAAATTACAGTGGCTTAAACAGGGTAGCTTATTTTTATCCTGCATAAAAGAAATCCAGATGTAGGTAGTCCAGGGGTAGTGTAGTGTTACTTCCTCTTCAGTGACACAGGCTCTGACATTATGCTCCACTAGTGATATTGTTTGCCTGCATCCTCAAGGTTGCTTCATGGTCTAAGATGACCACTAAAGCTCCAGCCACCACATAAAGATTCCAGGTCAGCAGAGAGAGGAAGTAGGAGAGAACAAAACTGCAGGGGTCCCTTTAAGCAGTCAGCTCAAGAATCTCACAAAACCCTTCTGCTCAAATCACAGTGGGCTGAATATCTTCACAGGCCACATCCATCTACAAAGGAGGCTGAGAAAAAAAGTCTTTACTACAGGAAAAGTGACAAGTGGAAACTTGGGTTTCTATTATTAAGAAAAGAAGAGAACATGGATGTTTAGAAGGCAATCCAGCCATTTCTACCACAGCAGCTGTATCTCAGAGTGGACAAACTGGAGAATGATATCAGGTCCTCTGGTGATAACCTACCCAGAGTAATTCCCATAGAGCTTGTACATGCCTCCTCATTTTTATTTGATTGATATTTATGCAGCTCATTAATACAAAGCCCTTGTCAAGCTGCATTTTTGTGTGGACATGCATATTTTAGGTGCAGAAAAGACTGTCATCTCTGAAGGTGACTTTCTTTATCTGATCAGCATGTGGGTCTTTCTGTCTCCAAGACCATGAGAAATGTGTGCACATCTTCGTAAAGATGCACCTATCAACAAATCAAAACAGACTCCCCCAAAATAAAATAAAAATAGTATCTAATCTGTTTTGACTGATATATTTCAGTAGCTGATACAGAAATTTACAAATGTGCTAGGTTTACCTGAAAGTGGCATAGTTATCTTAAAATATATGCCAACTTCCCTAAAGTAAGAACAATTTTGGTTATCTCATTGAAGGAACCTTAAAAACCATATTAGACACTGGGATAGAACAAGCCTACTGTATTGTAAAGTACCTCATTATAATATTAGTAAGATGATGATTCTGGAGGACAGATAGGCCTCTGAATGTCTCCTGTTCTTCCTCAGCCCCTTTATGGTACAAACAAATCAAGACAGCTCTTTCTGTGTGGTGGAAAAGTCTGTGTTAGGGAAGAATCCAATTCTCTATACAGTGTGTCTGCATGACTGGCTCGCAATCTATAATAATAAAAGCAAATATGCTAATTAGACCGGACAGCCGAACAACCTTCTGGACAGCCTTCTAGATGTCCTTCTGGATTAAGCCAGGGCTGCAAGGGCCGAGGCAAGCCGCTACAGCTGCGGGGGCTGATTCCCTTGCACAAATTTCGTGTATCGGGCCTCTAGTCTACCTAATAATAGACAAACATGGTAATTGACCATACCTTTGCTATGCCTCCCATTGGCTAATCAGCATGATATGCAAATTAACTGCCAACATTGGCAGTTAATTTGTTTACTAGGTTCCAAGCTGTAGAGCTAAGTCTGACAGCCTGGGGGCCAAACCAGCGTGGCCTCACACCCTGGCGCCAGGCAGAGCACCGAGGCCTCACGGCCCCTGGATCGGTGGAGCAGCGAGGCCTCACAATCCTGGGATTGGTGGAACAGTGAGGCCTCACGGCCCTGGGATCAGCGGAGCAGCAAGGCCTCATGGCCCCGGCTCCAGGCAGAGCAGCGAGGCCACATGGCCTCGGGGCTGGCGGAGCAGAGAGGCATCACGGCCCCAGGGCTGGCGGAGCAGCAAGGCCACATGGCCCCAGTGCCAGGCAGAGCAGCAAGGCCACCGGGACCCGGTGCCAGGCAGAGCATAGAGGCCTCATGATCCCAGGGCCTGCCAAGCAGCAAAGCCTGATGACTCCAGGGCAGCTCCGGCTGGAGCCCAGCCAGAGTGAAGATCTGAGTCCTGGGTGTGGGAGGAAAACTGGTGCCAGCAGCCAAGGGAAAGGAAGGCCTATCGCTTGAATCTCTCCATGCAACAGACCTCTAGTAATATTACAAATGAGGTAAAGTTCGCCTTTAATACTTTGCTTATTCTCTTTTTCTCCCTGCTCTCCCTCCTCAATCAGTTCAGGAAGCATTAGTTGAGTACCTATTATACATTAGGGGCGATGTTGGGGGCTGGGGCTACAGAAACATGGACTGTGCCCTCACCGAGTTTGCCACATACATTTCCTGTACCTCTCAGACACATGGCCACTACCTGCTGCCTCTGGTGTCTTGTGGCCAATGGGTGCTCTCGGTCCTGTGTCCTGACCTGCCCCTTACCTTCCCAGTCAAGCGTACCTTCCTGCAGCTGTGGCCCAGTCTGCTAGATAGCTCTTGCACTTAAATTTATATCTTTCAGTTCTTACCTTAAAGGATATTAGTAGCAATTTCAGGTATGTTAAAAGTGTGGGGTAGAAATGTTATTTTTTCTTTATAGTACATGGATCTCTGACCAAATATTATAGGTAAAAATTATCTGATTATATTATGTATGATTATAAGTAGTAACTATCAAAATGTTGCTATTTTAGATAATGTTTCAGTATCCCTAGATTAATTCATTTAATAGATATTTTACTAAAATGAGTATCCTATGCAGAGAAGACTCAATTGTTGGGGTGGGGGGGATAATCTATAAATAAATATTTAGAGGAAACACCCAGATCATACAAGCTATTAGATTCCTAAGTAAGGCCAACAACCACCCCCACAATATTTGGGAAGTATGTGAAAAGTTGTATGCATGTTTTTATTTATGCAGGCATTCAATAAATATTTATGCAAGGTGTACTCTGTCCCAAACTCTATTTTAGTGGCTAACAAAACAAATGAAGTCTCTGTCCTTATAAAATCCATGGTGTAGTGACAGTGGCAATAATAAATTAAACAAAACAAACCAACAAGAAAGATTATTCCATGCTGAGAAAATAATACGAAGTGAAATATGTGCTGCGAAAAAGAACAGGATGTCTTGGCCACAATGATCAAGGAGTGAACATCTCTATGAAGTGCACATTTAAGATGCGATTACAGTTTACAAAGAAGCCATGTATATGTGATACTTTCAACAATAAAGACAATAAATAAACAAACAAATAAATAAATAGACATGTCAGAACATCCCAAGGTGTGGCATTTCAGACTGGATTATCCAAAAAGGCCTGGCATTTGCAGGTTGATTTTGACACTACTGGGGTATCTGGCATGTAAATGTTAGTCATGCCAACTGTGAGCCAAAGTTCCATTTTCTAACCAGACATCCCATTTCCTACAAAAGGACTCTTAACTCAAGCCTAATGAAGCCCATAACATTGTTCTGGGTTTTTACTTTCGCGTATGGTGAAATGCTACCAGGTGCACAGTTGTTCAGTTGTGTGTGCTAACCATGCAACTCTCTCTCTCCCTCTTGTGTCACCAGGCCTCCGGAACCCGTTTACAGCACTGTGAACAAACTCTGTGATAAGCCTGCTTCTCCCAGGCACTATTCCCCTGTTGAGTGTGACAAAAGCTTCCTTCTATCAGCTCCCTACCCCCACTACCACCTAGGCCTGCTCCCTGACTCTGAGATGACCAGGTACTGCATGCGCTTCCTCACTTCATCTTCTCGAATTGCATGTGCTTCCACCAGGAAAGAATGGGCAGAGCCCACCTCTGCTCACTTCTCTTGCCCTGGACATCTTCCTCGAGGTGGAGAGATGTTCTGCTCCCTTGGCGCAATGGGGGAATTTAAGAACATTGCCTTGTTGTTTTTCCTGGTGTGTTCATAGAGCATTCAGACATGATCACATGATGCTCCAATGTTCTTTGTTCCCATGCATTTTTAATGAGGTATTAATTACATTTTTCTAAAAGAATTAACTTTGAAATTTAAGGAGCACTATTTCCCTCAATCCAAGGATAAAATAGAACATTTATTGAGTATATTTCTAGATACTATTTAGTAAACACTTACTGTGCTCCAGGTATAACATAGCCTAAGAAGTAGATGCTATTATCACCATTTAATATTTTAACTAAAGTATTAAATTAGTGCCATCACTTCACTGACTCCTTGAGGTATTAAACAACTTGTCCAAAACTACATAACAGTTCTATCTGGCCACAAAAAAAATATATTCTTTTAATTTTTCTGTTAATTCTCACCATTCTTTTTTTTTTCTGTTAATCCTTAGACAAGGATATATTCCCATTGATTTTTAAAGGGAGTAGAAAAGAGGGGGAGAGACACAGAGAGAGAGAAACATTGATGTGAGAGAGACACATCAATTGCTTGCCTTCTGCAGGTGCCCCGACCAGAGTCGGGAATCAAACCTGTAACTGAGGTACATGCTCTTGACCAGAATCAAACACGGGACCCTTAAGTCTGCAAACCAATATTCTAGCCACTGAGCCAAATTAGCCAGGGCAATAATATATTCTCACAGTATGTTATCAAGCTAGGCAATTGCATATGTTCTCTTATTTAGTTATTCCTGTTTTATATAAAAATAATAACAAAGTTTAAAGCAGTCAAGGCCTTGCCATCAGTATGATATTACTAATAAGTGTGGATTCCAGATTTGACCTTAGAATACTTTCTGTCTTTCCACAATTTTGTAAACATATTGTTCTAAGTCTAAAGGTTGGATGTAATTTGTGCATTAATATTCTAAAGGATATGTATGGTAAATAATAAAACTTCACTTTTACATAAGAACCAAAGCCAGAGAGAAAAGAGAGTCAGGAAGGGAAAGGGAGTGTAATGTTCCATAAAGTAGTCCCAATTCAGTTCCAATTGAGAGATCTCACTTGTGATGTTCCTAGATTTAAGGGGATGCCTACATAAGTATGTTTTCAGATGGAATATTTTCATATGTCTTCATAATAATGTTAGGGCTGAGAAAATATAGATTTTACAATGATTTGAAGTGATAATGAATATATCAAGAGGGTTTCAGAACATTATGTCTAATTTTTGGTATTTTCAAAGAATAAGTTTAGAAGTTAATTACTGACCTCCCTAAGGAGTTAAATAGCAAATTTTAAATGATAGCTAACATTTTTAGAAATAAATGAGAAGACATATTTTTGGCTATGTAATTAGATGAGGCATTTTCACTAATTTCCAAAAATTAAACCCTAATAATATTTAGGATGCTTTATAAATATTAATCATATCCTCCTATATTTTTAACAAATCATAAAGACTATTTTTTGTTACAGTGAACCATATAGTTTTGAACCTAAGAGCAAAGTCACCATAGCACTAGGGAAGAGAGAAGATACACACACCTACAACCACTTCCTAGTAATTATGCATCTATACTCAGCTACAGGAAGGCAGCTAACACTTTTTGAGCTCTTCCTCTGTGCCAGACATTTTAAGCACTTCTTATGAGTTATTCTTTTTAACCTCGACAATCACTATATGAGATGAGTGCTATCATTATAGGTTTTTAAAAACAAGAAAACTGAGGCTGGGGCAGTCGCCTGACATGCCCAAGGCCACCCACTGATAAGTGGCCCCACTGGGATGCAAACCCAGGTGACCATTAGCACCTGCTTTGGCACAGGCATGAGGGCAGAGATGTCCTTGCTTGCTGGAAAAATTCTCCACCCATTTCTTTTCTCTCCTTTATTTTTACCATGCCTTCTCATTTCCCTTCTTCTGGCTCAGTGTTAAGCAATCTTTTTTTTTTTTTTTTAACCTGTGCTCTTTTCCAATGAACATAAAAATTACATTCCTTGCATTCCACTGGGGATTTTGATGCATCCCTCCATAAAAACTCACCAAAGCCAATAAGCAGATGATACAGTCTACCTTTTGTGTAGACCCACCAGTTATGATTCTTTTTAGTTTACTTTCTATATTATAGAATCTATAATCTATATTATCAAGAACATAGGTTTTTTTCCCCAAATTAAAAAAAAATTACAGTATAATGTCAAGTACGCCATTTTTCAAATTGTATATCCTCTGCACTCCTGATATGCATCAGTCTCCAACCCCTACCCTCCATCATCCTTTTGGGAATTTTATTTTATATTTATTTAAATTGTCTTCTTTTTTGCCCTTTTCCTTTCCCCTTTCCCTATTTTATTCTTCACTTCTAGAATAAAAAAGGCCTTTCTCTCTCTCTCACACACACATGTTAGTGGTATTACCACCAGTACTCTGATACTAAAATTCTTTCACCCCATTTTCCTCTCCTTTCAAGCTTCCCCAACTCAATAAATGGCAAATACATTTATCCCATTGCCCAAGCCAAAAACTTGAGAATTATACCTAGACCTTGTTCTTGATCATATCCATCATTCAATCTATCTTCTAGTCCTATTGATTCTACCTACAAAATGTACCTTAAATCTATTTATTCTTCTCTAATTTCAGTTGCACTTTAATCCAAGCCTCCATCATCTCCCATCTACAATAGCTCTGCATTGGTCTCACCACTTCTATTATTGTCCCTCTGGTATATTCTCAGTGCAGACAGTGATCTGTAAAAATACAGATCAGAACTATTGCTCTCTTTGCATTAGTATAAATGCAAAGTCATTAACAGAGCATCCAAGCTGTGCATGATTTCAGCCCTGCCTGCCTCTTAAACATCTTCCCTTTGCTGACCACGTTACTCACATTCACAAAATGCATTCAATCTCTTCTTGCCGAGCGCTTCCCACATGCTCTTTCCTCAAACTGGAAAGCTCTTCTTACACTTTGCCTGGTTAACTTCTGGTCATCTTAGATCTAAGCTTAAATTGCATTTCCTTGGAGAAGATCCCTGAAAGAGGAAATTTGGTTCCCTATTGTATTCTTTCTCTTTTTTTCCCAGAAGGTTCAAGTAGTTTGATATTGTACATTTATTTATGTAAGCTCCATGAGTGGAATTGTGTCGAATTTGTACACTGCTATACCCTTAATGCTTAGCACAGTGCCTGGCACAGCAGAAGCTGAGAATTATTGAGTGACTAAGTAAACATGGAAATGAGGTCAACAGGAAGACTAGCCGACAGATACCTGTTCCAGGAACAGTTCATGGCCCTAGCTGTGCTTGACTCAGTTCTTGGCAGGTACATAAAACAACTCCATGAATGAATGAGTCCAAGCATGGGAACAAATAACAATGTACTTGAGCTCACTCTGTGTATTACACTTTCATCTTAGCTGATCTTGATGGTCAGTGTCCACATTATAGATTCATTAGGTAACTGTCACTCCTTCATGGAGACTGAGGAATTCCTTTCAGAGGCCCTTTACTTCCTCTCCAATGGAAAATACCTAACTTATAGAATCTCAGAGGTGGATGAGAATTTAGAATTAGATAAATAAGCCCTTATCGAACTCCAGTAATGATGAGGAACCCAATTCCTTTGTGGCTCCATGTCTTACTTCTACTCTTGGTGAAATGAAAGTAGTTGGGAATATTTTGCCCTGAAAAGAATATAATAAGAATGTATGTATTAATTTGTTCAACCAAGATTTATCAAGCTCTGACAAAGTGCAAAATACTATATTAGGAAAACGTTTATAAAGATGTGAACTGAAAACACCAACCAAAAAAAATGTTTAAAAATGACTAACTTTTAAAATGGAATATGTGGTAATACATATTTTCAGGGCATTTGAGAATTTCCCAGTCTATTTCAGAAGCATGTGCATACTGACACAGCAGTTACTGTCTCAGATTAGGATATGAGCTACCTCTGTGGAAGCTAGCATGTGAAGCCACTCACATACCAGCTTAATCCCTAATCAGCATTCAGAAGAATGGAGGACAGTCAGCAGAAGCTGGGAGAGTCAACCATCTGTTCTCTATGCATTTCAATGGGAATCCCCCCATTCTAAGCTCTTTGAGTTGATAGCAAACATCAGGGATGAATTAATTGTATATACAATTTACTTCTGTAACATCAACCAAAAGAAAAACAGTGAAATTATTAGTTTTCCTTCGGGAAGCACTTGAAATTACTTGGCAAAGTACCAGTTTTTAAGGCTGCAGATTAGTTTAGAATAATTGACTTTTCAGACCTTGCAAAAAAAAAGAAATGGGCAGAACCTGGAATCAAACTAACATTTGGAGCTCTGTGGAAAACAAATGGGATTGCTGTGGGGCTCCTGCTTATCCGGTGTGTCTTTATTTTTTATTTTATTTTATTTTTTTAGCTAGTTTTTGATGTACTAATTGGTTTTATACTTTGGGAGAATGGTAAATTACTTAGCTTTTGATATTCCTAGGGGTAGAAGAAGAATATTCCGATCTGTTTTCTCAATATGTATGGCATATTTTCATTCATCCTTTTAGAGGGCTGGTCCTAATTATTGTTATTTTGTAGTTGATATTCAGAGGCAAGGTAAACCAGTGAAAGCTAATTAAAATATGTTGGCAGCCCTAGCCAGTTTGGTTCAGTGGATAGAGAGTTGGCATGTGGACTGAAGGGTCCCAGGTTCAATTCTGGTTAAAGGCACATGCCCGGGTTGCACCCCCATTAGGGGATGTGCAGGAGGCAGCCGATCAATGATTCTCTTCCATCATTGATGTTTCTATCTCTCTCTCCCTCTCCCTTCCTCTCTGAAATCAATATAAATAAATAGAGAGATAACTAAATAAATAAAAATTAAAAAAATATATGTTGGCAGATAGATTGGAAATGGATTCTGAGGCATTATATGATCACTAGAGGTCTGGTGCACAAATTAGTGTATGGCTGGGGTCCCTCCTCCTGGCCAGTGATCAGGGCCAATCGGGGCCTTCTTGCCCAGACCCCGTGGGAGGTTGGCTGACCGAGGAGGGACTGTGGGATGGCTCCAGGGAATATCCAGCCCTTTCTTGCCAAGTCCGGATCAGCCAGACCCCAGCAGCAAGGTAACCTACCAGTCTTAGTGTCTGCCCCCTGGTGGTCAGTGCACATCCTAGCGAGCAGTTGAGTGGCCTTAGCATATCATTAGCATATTACATTTTGATTGTTTGAACAGTCTACTGGACAATCAGACACTTAGCATATTAGGCTTTTATTATATAGGATAGTATATATTCATGACACTTCAGCTGGGTACCAGGAATTATCTTGGATGCCATGGATTTGGAGATGAATAAGGCATGGTCCTTCCCTTTAAACAGTTCAAAGATGTGTAAATGAGAATTCATCAGTGTGTTGTGATTGATGTATATCTGCCGAAGGCTCTCGGTTTCTCCAGTGCACCTAATCGCTAGAGAACTAAAGTGAGGCTAGTGTCAGAGGTTGTGATGGAAGCATGATCTTGGGCTGTCCCTTCTGAAGAGGTGTGAGCATGCATTCCGGCATGTTCCCCACTCACACCTTGTTTCATCTGTTCCTAATCATTTATAAAAAGCATTCTTTATGGAAAATTTACCTTTATCTTCTCATAGATCCATCTTCTAGTATACCTACAGAGTTCATAATGCAGGGAGAACTCATTTTCTTCAAGCCAATCCCAGTTTGGGGACATGGGGTAAGATCTTTATCTCACAAGACCTCAACCACATGTTATGGTGGCCTGTCTTTGGCAAGATTTAAATTCTTGCAAAATGATAGGAAATGTATCCAGACCTGTAATTTTTTAGCTGCTTCAAAGTCTGTATATCCAAAATCCATTATGGAAAAGGTTACATGGTTTGGAATTAGCAGATTCAGTTTATCTCACTCTCATCTGCCATTCTGGCCTTTGTGCTGAGATTTTCCATAGTTCCTAAGGGCAGATGTGGCCCTGCTCTCACTCCTTTGGGTAGCGGGAAGCGAGTGAACAGAACTGGGCAATATTCCATTAGTGTATGCAGAGGTGGCCGGAGAGGTCAGCCTCCTTCACACTGGGAGCTGCATGATGCAGGGAGCACATCATGTCCACCTCTTTATCCCAGATTCTAGGAGTAAGCCTGGAAAACAGTGGGGACCTGATGTGTCTGATGACTAATGACTGAATAAATAAACAGTATGCACCACCACCACCAAAAAAAATTAAATATAATTTCTAGAGACAATAATGCTGTAACAGAAGTACCTGTGAGTCTCTAAAGGTAAACAGAGGAGCAATCACGTAAAGTTTTCAGAAAGACACTGAGCTCATCAGTCACATGAGGGAAGAAATGGGTTACAAGTAGAAGGAATAGCACCAGAGCCAAGCTTCAAGGTGTGTAGAGCACAGGGCACTCTGGGACTCCCAGGAATTCTGTGTGGCTAAAGGGTTTGAGTGGTTGATAAAGTTGGAATCACCCGCCCTAACTGGTTTGTCTCAGTGGATAGAGCATTGGCCTACGGACTGAAGGGTCCCAAGTTTGATTTCAGTCAAGGGCATGTACCTTGGTTGTGGACACATCCCCAGTAGGGGGTATGCAGGAGGCAGCTGATTGATGTTTCTCTCTCATTGATGTTTCTACCTCTCTATCCCTCTCCCTTCCTCTCTGTAAAAAAATCAATAAAATATATATATATTTTTAAAAAGTTGGAGTCACGGGCTGTTGCAGATCATAGAGGACCTTACTTGCCAAGCTGAGGATGTGGGACTTGATCCTATAAGTAGTGAGGAGCTGCTGATGAGTTTTAATGCTAATAGTTTTAACACTTCATCTCCCTCAGAGCCTCAACCCACTCATGAGAAAAGGGAGAAAATAATCATTTCTGTGCTATTTTCCTCATTGGATTGTTGTGAGGATCAACTATTGTGGAGCAAGTGAATTTTCATCTATTCACTAACCACGTTATTATTTTTTCCATAGGCTTATTTTTATTTTAAAGCCTTGAGCGCATATATATTTACTTTTAGTTTTCACAAATCAGGAGAAAAATATTTATCAGCAGAGGTAAATCCCCTGAGATCATAAAAAGGCTGTTGATGCTAATTTCTTCTATCATTTTTAACAGCAATCCTTCTTGTCACTATAGGCAAAATTATCCATTTCCCTTTTTTTAATACACTACAGGCCCAGTGCATGAAATTCGTGCATGGGGGTGGGGGGTCCCCTCAGCCCAGCCTGCACCCTCTCCAATCCAGGATCCCTCTCACAGTCGTGGACATGCCCCCAACTGCCCTCCTGCCAGCCTGGTCACCTCTTACTGCACCCCCTGCTGGCCTGGTTGCCTCCAACTGCCCCCCTCTGCCAGCCTGTTCTCCCCCTTTTACCCCCCTGCTGTCCTGGTCACCCCACTTAGCCTGCTGTTCAATCATTTGGTCATCCCTCACTAACCTCCCCTGCTGGCATGGTTGCCCCATGCAGCCTACTTGTCCAGTTGTTTGGTCATCCATCACTAACCCCCCTGCTGGCCTGGTCGCCCCACACAGCCTGCTTGTTCAGTCTTTTGGTTGTCCCTCACTAACCCCCCTGCCAGCCTGGTCGCCCCACATAGCCCACTGTTCACTCATTTGGTCATTCCTCACTAACCCCCACTGCCAGCCTGGTCATAGGCAGCCATCTTGTAAGGGTGTGATGGTCAATTTGCATATTACCTCTTTATTATATAGGATTTATAGGTTCCATGTACTGGTAAAAGGTGGCATGTTTCTAAAGCCATATGTGACCTCACAATTCTCTGAGACAATGTTCTCTCTTATCTTCTCATGTAGCAGTATTTCTATCCTACATGTAACTTTTTAGGAATGTAGACAAAATAACAGCTACTCTGTGGAGCACTGATAAGTAGCCAGGCATTTTACATACCCACCTCATTTTCTAATAACCCCAACACCTTTGCGAAGTGTGGGCTTTGATCTAGCAGGAAGAGGGGCCAAGACTCTAACCAGGGCATTTCCACACCCCTCTCATGTTCTCATGGAACCTTAACCCCTCCCTCACACACATCACAACTCCTCACTCAGTCCCCCAATTCTCATATCCACTCTACCCGGAATCTGTGGACCTGAAAGAGAATTTGAGCCCTGTTCACAATATTCCACCTGGGAAATAGCATCATGAAGAAGAGAAAAAAGATGCTGACCAAATCATTGACCTTCTTATGCCTTTAAAAAGCTGATATAATCTTAAAGAATTCTTAATTTCATTGTTAATTAAAATCAGAAAGGGAAACTTGGCTCAGAAGGCACAACCCCTTCCCAAGTTTATGCAGTAGTTTCCTCTTCAAAGGCCTGCCCTGCCTTTTTGAAGTAGGTGATCACTAAGCCAAATTTGAATTAAGGAAAATAAGGAGAGATTAATTGACTCCCACAAAGTCACAGAGGTTGCTTTTGCCATATTCCATTTTCTAGCTTCTCTCTGCACTATGATATATGCAAGGGATCACACTGAAAAGAAAGACCCCCTGGCTTTAAATTAATGCCTTCTATATGTAGATACCTTTTTAAAAACATACTACTTACTGTTGCCCCTCACTTTATTTTTGATATTAAGGTGGAAATGTTTTTTCATTAACAAGTCAAGATTTTTTGCCTGGCCAGTGTTGCTCAGTGGTTGAGTGTTGACCTATGAACTAGGAGGTCATGATTTGATTCCCGGTCAGGGCACAGGCCCAGGTTGCAGGCTCAGTCCCCAGTGCGAGGGGCGTGGTGGCAGGGGTGCGCGCTGGGGGAAGAGAGGAAAGGTTGTGCAGGAGGCAGCCAGTCAATGATTCTCTCTCATCATTGATGTTTCTATCTCTCCCTTTCCCTTCCTCTCTGAAATCAATAAAAATATTTTTTTAAATATATTTTATTGATTTTTTACAGAGAGGAAGGGAGAGAGATAGTTAGAAACATCGATGAGAGAGAAACATCGATCAGCTGCCTCCTGCACATCTCCTACTGGGGATGTGCCCGCAACCCAGATACATGCCCTTGACCAGAATCAAACCTGGGACCTTTCAGTCTGCAGGTCGACGTTCTATCCACTGAGCCAAACCGGTTTCAGCTGAAATCAATAAAAATATTTTTTAAAGAATTCATGATTTGTTGAAGAGCATATTTAAAAATACAGTGTAAAGAAGGAAGGCAGAGAAGGAGCTCAACCTGTTCCAAAAGCTCTCATTTCCTCTTCACAATAACCCTGGAAGATAGGTAGAGCATGGGAGGCTCAGAGAAATTAAAAATGAACCCAGATTCAACGTATTCCAAAATTCCTGTTCGTGATAGTCAAGTAAAACTCTGTGATGAAATAATCTAGATTTAATTGATTTGCTTTTTTAAAAAATAGCCAGATTACTTACATCTACCTGAGATGTTAGGAATATCTTCTCTTAATTTTAGTATATATTTTTTGTGTTTGGGGGACAATTTTTATATTTAATTTAGTAGCCATTATATTATTTGGTAACAATAAGAAATGAAGAATAAGCATAATTTTTCAAAAGCAATTCTCTATGAAGGTAAAATAGCTGTGAGGAAATACTGGGCAAAATCACTATAGCAATAAATTATAGGAACTCAGAAAGAGTCAAGACAGTACATTAAACCATAACACCACAACATAGATACTAATTAAAACCACTAACATTAGGACTTATACTTAGAATATTGATTTTATGAGAGCAGATCTTTGTTTTATTTATTATTGTATTCCCTGTGCCAAAAAGGTTCCTGGCATGTAATACTAACAGTAATAGTGATGGTGATGATGATGATGACGGTGGTGGTGATGATAATGATGATGATGATGATGGAAAGGAGAAGACAATCACTGTCATTTATATAATCTTATTACCTACTAGACTGTACTTTACATAAATTAGCTCATTAACTTACACGGCAATGCTAGAAGATCTTTGTTGTTACTATTATCCTCATTTTACAAGTGAAGAAAATCAGGGCTGAAGAGGTTCGTCACACAGATAGGATTTGAAAGAATCTAAATGCACTGGCACCAGAATCTATGCTTTTAAATGCGCTCAATAAATATTTATTAAACGTTATTCTTGTCACACATAACACTCCTCAGGTATTAAATTCTACTTGAAAAAAAAGTACACCTTATTTAACTATCATTAAATTTCAATAGATGATAGATAGATAGATAGATAGATAGATAGATAGATAGATAGATATGGCTAGATAGACAAATAGATAATGAACATACGGTTAAGAATCTAGACTCTAGAATTACAATGTTAAGGTTTGAATCCTGACTCCACAGCTTCCTACTTATGTAAATTTGGGCAAATAACAACTAGTCTGAGCTCCTGTATCTTTATCCATATAATAGCAGTAATCACAGTATCCATCTCGTAGGGTTGCTATAAGGATTTAGTGAGGTTACACATAAAGTGCTAAAAACAGTGCCTGATAAATGTGAAGTGCCCCATTAATGTTAGCTATCATTATGCATGTGACATATTATGATCCCCTAAAAAGAGACCTCAGGCTGAGGAGGGAATGAATTTTCATGAAAACACTATTATAAAAGGCTGTTTTCATTCATGGCCTGATGGTGAGCCCAGTGAGTTGTACAGGGAGGTGAATGTCAGGGTTGGCAGTATGGGAGGAAGGGCTGTGCAAGACTACTTTATATAGAGACCCAAGTATTTTAAAATGTAGAAGTTTGTTTTGATTAGGGGATCAAAAGTTACCTCTCAGAACAGAGAAATTTACCTCTCAGAGCAGAGAAAGTCAACCTCCTATTTCGACACTTTAATTCAATTCTGTGGACCTTAAGCTCATATAAAGTTGAAAGGATCCCTAGAACAGGGTTGGTTTTCTTTTAAGTCAACAGGGATGTGTGTTCCAAATTGAATACTAAAACCTAAAATCCCTCTATTCCAGAGAAAATAAATACATTATAGGATAAAGAAGATATCTGTGGTTTTCTTTAAAAAGGGGGGGGGGGCAGACATAATGGGCCTATCTAACCCAGCCAGAGCCTTTGTCCAAAATCCAAAATTAAAAAAAGAAAGTCTCTTCTCGATGAAGGACAAAATGTGCCAGGACCCAAGGGTGACATGGCAAACAGAGTTCAGACTGAATTTCAGCCCTAGCTCATGCCCTTGGCCAGCTGTTCTCAGGAACAACCTGCCTAACAGAATAGGTTGTCCCAGACTGAGAATGGCGATGGAGGTAAGAAATGAGAATCGTATTTCTCTTCGTTATTTTCATCTCTCGTATCCATTCTCATGTTCTGCTTTCTTTCTTATGCCTCTGGCATAATTACAAAGATATTCTGTCAAACTTACAGGTTTAAAATGAACTAGAAGCTAATGCAAGTTCAGGGATGGAAGACATTCTAGAAACAATTTAGTCTCACCTTTATATGTTCCAGATGAGAAAACTGTCACTCAGATCATAAATATGTATTAAAAGCCTATTATATGGTTAATACTTCTGAGGATACGCAATCCAGACATAATTGAACCCTATTCTCAAGAGATTTAGGGACCACTCACCCAAGGGAGTGCATGTGTGTGTGTGCGCGCGCACGCACTATTGGTAATGAAAAATAAAAAAGTTTAGAAATGTATATGGATTGCATTTTTCAAGTCTGTGTGAATTTCACTTAGCTTTCAGCCTTATTTATTTTGGATCCATTCTGATTTCTTCTAGATATTACACTTATAGGTTGTATTCATTGGTTTCTAAGCACGCAAACCTTTTTCATGTGAAATCTGAAGGCCAAGTGACAGCTCAAATTTCCTCCCGGCTCTCCCCACTCTCATGTGACAAGTTCTTGCAGTCTTGCTGTCATTGGAATCCATGTTCTTTGTAGGTTCCTTAAGCAGGAAGAAAGGAACTGTGAGTAAAAAAAAGGATCTCTGACCAGATTGACACCAGTACAATTGCTGTGATTCTGAGACTCTCCTTTCCTTCTTTGCAGGGTCTCTTAGTAACCCACGCATTGTCCTGGATAACCATGTCCATCTCATACAATACAACCTTTTCCTACTGTTTCCCCATAGGAATCCCCTCACTTATAACAAATTATTTAGTCTTCTCAGTTTGTTGTTGTGCATCTCATTTCCCACTATCGTCCATCCTGCCACTCCCAGGAGCTGGGCAATGTCTGGCAGGGCAAGATGAGAAGCCGTTCATTTCTACCCTGGCCTACTACTCCTTACGTGGGAGTCTCCTGCTGCAGCACTGAGGTCCTTTTGACAGGTAGCATGTGAGATGTGTGCTCACCTGGGGCCTTTTCCCCCAGGCAAGAACTGCTGCCTTTCCTGTTTTTCCTCTTATCTTTCATAGGAGCTCTGTTCCTGTCCCTGCTAGATTTCCTGCCCTGACTTTCATATTGGAGCCTTTTCCTCTGGGGTCCTT
>NW_006290677.1:914149-935896 GCF_000327345.1 Myotis davidii | reverse complement strand
CTCTTTCCCCAGCAGAAAAACAGAACGATGGACAGACTTTTCTTCATTGAGCAGCACCAACATGTAGTTTCTGGAGCATCAAACGTTTCTTTGAAGATAACCACCTTTTTAAAAATCCCAGAGTTAAAAAATCACAATAGGATAACAGGAATAGTGGCTGTGGGGGATCAGAATAGAGGCTGGTGAATGCCTTGTCTGGAGATGCGTCAGGCAGCCGTGGACATCCAGTTGGGCAAGAGTTCCTATAAACCTTTGGTCAAAAACCTCCTGTAAATCACAGCTCCACAGTACTAGACATCTTTCTCGAGTCCTCACCTAAGCATATAGAGTTGGCTCCTTCTCTCTGAAAGGCCTCTCAGTGAATCCTATGTCTTTGCTGTACTTCTCAGAGAGACCTCTCCCATGGAATGTCGGCATCGAGTGGAAATCACAGATGCTCAAGATTCAAGCTCTTTCTAACCCCACATCTGTCTTCAGACTCTTTCTGTCTTTCTGATAGTTCCAAACTCTGCTACTGAGGCAGCTTTCAAATGGCCTTTAATTCTTCTTCATGCACTTCCATCCCATAATGCCTAGAGGAATAGTGAACCTCAAGAACAGTCATGGTCAGTTTGAAAATATTTCTCTACTACTAGCTCGGTGTAACATGAAAACAGAGTGTCTCTCTGTCACCTCGTCATGGGTGGGAACCATGCTATATTCTGTGCATGTGACACATAAGCATATAGTGGACATTCGATGGAACAGGAAGTGGTAGGTGTTCACCTAAACAGTGACTCAAAGCAGGAGTTTACAATTAGTGGAAGCCCTTCTTCAGGCTAAGGGCAATGCATGGACAAGTTGATAATTAGAGAGGAATCCTTCTGTCTGGGTCATAGTTCACCCTTATTCTCTTGGGAAAATGTAATTCCTACAGTTGCCCTGGGATTTCTGAGTTAGGCCACAGAAACAGATTTTCTTCGTTCTACCTAATGTGCATTATAACAGGTGGTCTATTTTTGTGTTCAGATCTGTTTCCTTTGCTCTCAACATGTGCCAATACCAAATGCTCTGGAGAAAATCCATCGCATGTGGATTCCTCAAACATGCCTTAGAGGGGTTGGGTCACGGTAATGTGCACGGTTAGACTTTCAAGGTCCATGGTGAGCGAACTCCTCAGCAACTCTGCTGACCCTGTGAAGAGTAATATAGCAGAAATCAAGTCAGCAAACAGGAGACTGAAAATAAACAGGTTAGGACGTGCAAAAGGACTTCAGTTCTGGCACCAGTCACTCTGAAAGTTTGCTTAGCTTGCTAAGTAAATGCCAGTGCTTGGTAAGATGAGGCTAATGGCCATTCCATTTCTCTAATGTTCCCTCCACCAACTATAAAGAAAAAGAAAGGGAAAGAAATATGTGTTGCAAAAATCCCAAAGCCAGTAGTATATCATTAAATCATAGACTGCTTGACCAGAAAGGGTTAGAGAAGATTGCATCCAAACACTTATTTTTAAAAATTGAGACAGTCAATCTAGCAAAATTAAGAGACTTACTTAAGCTCATACGTCACACAAGTAGTTTGTGGCAGATATAGGACTTAGGCCAGAGATGTCAGGTGTCAGTGTTTTGTGTTTTTGTTTTTCCTATGCCAGCTTATAATTTTAACTCAATACAATTTTCCAGAATGTTTCATGATAAGAAAGGTTACATATCGTAGACCAGGCCTGGAAGGAAACAGAACTGTTAACTCAGGATAACAATGCTTCTTTACCTTAGGGGAGTAGGGTTGGAATTGGAAAATAAATTATCTTTTACTTTGTACAATTTTAAATTGTTTTAATTGTTAGTAAAAGTTAATTTAAGGACCCCCCCCCCCACACACACACACACACTTAGACTCAGCGATTCTATTGTTAGGTATAAACCTAAGAGAAATAAAAACATAGGTTCACACAAAAGTTGTACACAAATATTCATAACATTTTTCACTATAGCCAAAAGGTGAAAACAATTTAAATACTCATCAACTGATGAATGGATAAATAGTATGTGATATAGTCATACAATGTACTATTATTCAACCAAAAAAATAAATGAAGTACTAATACATGCTACAGTATATATGAACCTTGAAAACATGCTGTGAAAAATATCCAATCACAAAAGGCCACTTATTTCTAATATTTCATATATATATATATGGAATATTCCATATTTCTAATATTCCATATATATATAAAGATACATATCATGGATATATTGCATCCATGATATATATATAAGCAAATCTATTGAGTCAGAAAGAAGATTAGTAATTGCCTAGGGCTGGATACAGAGGTGGCAGTGGAATTAAGAGTGACTGTTAATGGATCTGGGATTCCTTTCGGGGTTATACAAATGTTTTAAAATTAGGTTGTGAGGATGGTTGCACAAATTAGTTAATACAGTAAAATCCACTGAACAATGCACTTTAAAAAATGGGTGAATTTATGGTATGTGAATTGTATCTCAATAATGCTATTAAAGATTCCCATTTTAAAGTTAAATAATTACTATAGAAACAATAAAACTAAGGTTATGTCCTTATGGCATTAAATATTCAGACAAAAATAATAGAAAACTCACTTAAAAAGTTTAGATGATTTTTATACCCTATGACAGACTTCATATAGTAATTAGAGGAATTACTGGTCTTCAGACTTTTTCCATTTTTACTAGGGCTAGAGCTCTCATTTACAAAGTACCAATTTTTGTTAGGTGTTCTACAAATGTAACCAGTCCTCATAATAAGTCTAAAACTAGGTATTTTTATCCCTACTTTACTGAGGAAACTAAGAGCTGGAAAAGCTGAACTTTAAATCCAGTTGCACATGCTTTTACTATAGCACAGCCATCATCCCATTATAGAAAAAAGATATTAAAAGTTGGCCTTCTCACTAGAAGAATTGTTTACACTCTCTTCCTTCCTTTGTCCCATTCTCTCTTCAAAGACCAAGTTTTGCCTCACCCATCCACTGAAACTGTTTGCAACCAAGCTCACCAAGACTTTAGTCCTTATCACGTTTTAGCTTTCTCTGAACTTGCCTCTGTTGCTTGCTCTAGGGGAATCAGGAAGTGTGCTCGCTCTCTCGCTCTCTCTCTCTCTCGCTCTCGCTCTCTCTCTCTCTCTCTCTCTCTCTCTCTCTCTCTCTCTTCTCTCCTCTCCTCTCCTCTCCTCTCCTCTCCTCTCCTTTCTTCCCCTTCTCCCCTCCTCCCTCCCTCCTTCTCTCTCTTTACTGCAATTCCACTTCCAGGCTCATGATTCTCCTTGAATCCCTGACTTTCTTTCTCCATCTCAGTAGACATTTCCTCTTCTCATCCCTTTTGGTCCATTTCACTCAGTGATGTCTGCTCATCTCTGCAATCTCTCCCTATTAGCATATATCCACATCCACATCCACATCCACAGATTCAGTTCCCAATCATGTGCTTATGTCTCCTATCTCTGTATCTTCAACCAGATCTTTCCTTGACTCTAGACTCATACATCTAGATACTGACTGGCCATCTAATGTCCTCAGGGACATCAAAAATCTCACTCATCATCTTTATCTTTCAGATTCTTGTCTCCAATTAGATCCATTGTCTTAAAGACCGTTAATAGCATGGTGTAGTATTTAAGAGTATGTGCTTTGGTTCAGACTCTTGCTCTACTCCTCGCTAGCTGTGTTATCTCTATGCCTTAGTTTCCTTCATAACATGGGAATAATAAAAGTATCCATCTCATAGAGTTGTTTTGAGGATTAGGTTTATATAGGAAATGTGTCTGCCATATAGTAAGCTTATTAGTTCTGTGGGTATAGAACCAAGACATTTTCCTAGATTCTTCCTACTGATTCTCTTTATGTTTATCTCTAAGTGTCCTATCAATATTGCTTTAATGTCTCTTGAATCATTTCTCTTCAGTTTTTCCATGTTTCCTCCTCTCTAGATCTGGCTAGAATTATTGCTTATCTGAAATACTTACTAACTGGTCTCCACCACAAACTCTACACACCTCAGTCCATTCTCCATGCTGTAATTCATGTGGAGTCTTCTAAAAAACACATCTGATTCTGTCCCCAACCTGACTAATCTGACTAATCTTCTACTTTCTACATCACCTGCTTTTCATTCTAATCAGTTCTCCTTTCAATCCCTGGGGGGTGAGGGGGGAGGCTCTGCATTGAGAATACAAAGACAAATTAGATATAACCCTTTTTATAGGGTTTCAATCTAACAGAAGAGACCACAACAGACAGGAAAATAATTAGAATTCCATGCAATAGATGCTATAATAGAGGGCATATGCTGACAGGGTGTCTGGAAAGGACGGTGTTAATTTATCAACATGATTAAAGTGGCAGCCAAGTTAAGAAATATATACACACCCCCATTGATATTCAGAAGTATGCAGGATGTTAGCTAATGAGGTGATTACATTCAATTTGATATGAAATAGGCCTCTCTTTTTTTAAAAAAAATTTTTTATTGATTTCAGAGAGGAATGTAGAGGGAGAGAGAAAGAGAAACATGAGTGATGAGAATCATTGATCGGCTGCCTCTTGGATGCCCCACACTGGGGGTCGAACCCTCAACCCAGGCATTCCTTGGCTGGGAATCGAACCATGACCTCCTTATTCATAGATCCAATGCTCAACTACTGAGCCATGGTACCCGGGAGAAATAGGCCTCTCTTGCATATAACAATAACCCTTCCTGCCTTACTCTTTCTATTATAGGCTCGTTAAGCTATCCCCAATTATTGACAAAGTTACAGACACATTATAAAACATTCTATTCTACATAATTTCAGCATTTTTGGATGTTCTCTTGGTAGTGTTTGCCCAAATTCAAGTTCATAGACTGGTGCTGATTCATCACCTAATTTCTACTTCAGTAGAGCAAAATGTGGAGGGGGACGGACTTTGTTAAGTATATATACACACATCAGTATTAGATTGCCCACTGTCTTTTCTTGGGAAGAGTCCTTCTTGAGATTATAATCTTCTCTAATTTCAGTGTTAAACATATTTTTGTTTTATGAAATTCTGGTGATAATAGATAGTTGAGATTGTATTCATAGCCTTCATCTGAAAAACCTAAGTAGTAGGTTTGTCTTCAAAATTGTGTACTTAAATTCTTCCTGTCACTCCATGCTCTTGGCATGGCTCCTGGTCACCTTTGCGAGCACACTTTGCTGTGCCTTTGGTGTCCCCATCCACAGGCATTGGCATTGTGTTGACTATCTGGTTGGTGCTGGCCTGCAGTTTTGACTATGAACCCTTGGACTCAGGCTTTGCAGCTTGTAGGCCAGACACATTGAATGGCTAAATAAAATAGATCTTAAATATGACAACCCAGTCGTAAATTTGATAATTGGCATACATGTTAAGTCATCATTGATAATGTTATTTTAATGTGCCTTTTTGGGTTTTGTGATGTATCAGGGACAACTTTTCACATCTCTTTTTTTTTTTTTTTTTTTTTCTTTTCCAGTATAGCTGTGGTACATAATTGCCTTGATCTTCTGCCAGCCGCTGCCTTTTTGGGTTTTGTGATGTATCAGGGACATCTTTTCACATCTCTAGTTTAACAGTATGAAATTCACATGGTTCTTTTTTTTTCTTTTTCAGTATAGCTGTGGTACGTAATTGCCTTGATCTTCTGCCAGCCTCCCCTCCCCCTGCAAGCGACATTATATAAATGCAAAGTACCATTGCCATTTTTGCTTCTGTGCTTTGTTCGTTACTATTTAAATAATCCTTTTTTCTTTCCACTACTCTAAGCTGCTTATATTATAACTTTGGGGAAGAAATTAACAAGGTATCACTATAACTTTGAAAGCACCAAAATAAGGAAACACATTTTATAATTGCACTGTCCAAAGAAGCCTTTTGCTTTTATCTTAGAAATGGGCATAGAGAGTGTCATTTTATTACCTAAGATTTTCTGCTCTAAATTGATCCCTCATATTTTAGTTGATTCATTACACAATGCTAGCCTTATGAGAGAACATTTTTGTAGCTAGATAGAAAAGTCAGGTGATTTAATAGCTCGAAATTATTAAATATTATGAGGCTACCATGTTGAAAGTGGAGTTGGGAATTACAATGGCAACAGAGGCCAGCAATAACACATGGTGTGAATGTGCTGTAAAACTAGTATTCTTAAATGTCACCCATTAACACTGTGTATGCAGAGGAGCTGGTCTGAAATACACAGAAAAAAATCCCACACATTTAAAAAATAAAAGAAAACACCTTAGTTCACAAAAACATTCAAAGACAAGGTACTAAGAAGTAGAAAATTATAGGTTTAGCCTCTCAATTCTGCTAACATGAAGCTGTAACCTGGAGGAAAAAATAGCCATGGTAAAAGTAATACAGAGTTCTAAGAGAATGTTTTTCACACTAAGCCTGCATTTTTATTTTGAATTATCATTAATTGACTTTTCCATTCAGGCAGGTCTCTATGGTGTCACTTTCATTCCCATGATCCTTCTCTTTTTTGTATTTTTGCCCACCCTGAATTGGACTGCTTTCTCCATCCTCCTCTGATTTTTCAAATTCTATCATTTTACCAAATATTCTAGCTCAAGTACTTAGCACTACCATGAATCCTTCCCTGAAAATCCCCACCTATATGACCCCTGACTTCTCATGCTTTCCCCTCTATAGGTCAAATTGTCATTACTTGATGAAAGATTATCTTGTGTTATTTGCAGATCATTCATTTCTATAGTCATGTCTCACTAACTATATTGTAAGCCTCTTGAATACAGAAATATATTATTCAATATATATTAAATTTTTACATTAATTTTTCAGCGTCCCCAAATCTTAGAATGATGGCAAACACATAGTAGGGGCTCAGAAGCCCAGTATTTCATCTTTTCAGTGCAACTTTTTGATAATCATTGCTTCGATGTTCCCTGGCAGGGGGATCAGCAGCAAGTGAAATGTATTATCAAAATATCTGTATGAAAACCAGATTTTGCTTTAAGTTAAAATCACTGTATTTCCTCCCACCTCCCCCTGAATAATCATTTGTAGCACACATTGAAACCACAGAGAAAACAAGTTCCCCGTGATTCTTCCAGCACCTGGCCACTTGATGGTAAGGTTTCATAGCACTTTGACTCCTTTAGTGGGAGAAAAGTTAAACCTTAGTAAAAAACAATGACCATTAACCAAATACTGTTTTCTTAGTTCCGAAGTTCTCAGCTTAGAGTTTATAGGGTGCTGCTTCGACTTCTGTTCCTGTGTCACAGCAGAGCATGTGTGTACCTTTTCATTGCACATGAACTTCCCAAATAGTCCAAGATGGTGCTCAAGAGCTGCCATTCTAACAGGTTTGACACCTTTTCAGTTCAAGTTTTTCAAGGCAGCCTGCATTCTACTTCACTTCTTTAACTTACTTTGTTGGGTTTATTACTAAACTGTTCATTTAATTTAATGACTAACAAAGAACCCAGATAAAATTCTTCATCCCATTTTTAGAGTCAGGCATAATTAGCCACATCTCCCACATCTTCAGCTAGCAGATTTAATTAGAATCTCCAGTGGATCACTTTCTAGGGCAACATCAGAGCATTGAGGTTGCTTCTCTGTAGCAGAGGAGGTCTTCGCAGGCTCTGTTGATATTGACCTGTATCAGATGTCTCAGAGGAAGGTTGGGTTAGAACATAAACCTGTGATATATTCAAAACCTTGTGCAATATTATCCTCAGAGATCAAAGTCCTTTTCTCTCAACTAGTAACCGTTTGATGATGCATGACAATTAATGACCCTTGTTGTTTCTCAGGTGGATCATCCAGCAAAAGTCTCTCCTTGCTCAGATATTTTATAGCTCCTGTTTTCATCATAAATTTGAAGTTGACATCAATAACTTTGAAATGTTATACTTTTCTTTGTTTTACAATAACTCATAATTTAGATATATTTTCTTCTCACTTTTTACTACCCCATACATGTCCTTTTCCTTCAAGCACTCTGCTTTCTTGCTAGTCACCATAATGAATATGTGAGGCCTTGGACAATTGCTCACATTGTCCATCTCAGTGCTGGGATGTCCTGGGATGTTATAGAGTTTACTCTCAGGAATTTTTATACTCGTTTCTCTGAGTAATTACTGCTTTTGAGCATCTTGCAAATAGATAAGATCAGAGAGGGCTGGCACTGAAAGGAATCCCAGAAATTGTGTGTAGCAGTGTCTATTATACAAATGGGGAAATAGTCCCAGAAGGGAAAATTACTTGCCTACAGTTGTTTAAAAACTTAGTAATAGAAATCTTACTAGAAGGAAGGTCTTGTTGTTTTCACTCCGCTTGTCATTCTAGCACTCTACACTAGAGTGTTTGAAAATTGTGCCATAAAACCCTGTATTTCCTTTAGCTCCTTTGTGTTGATAACTCAGCAGAGGAGGCAGCAAAGCAGAGCCTGTACAGGCTGAGAAGCTGCATATTGAGTCCTTCTCCGGCCAGTGGCCTATTCCCAACTGTCTTTAATTCAACAAATGTTTGCTGAGCAAAGAAGCATTTACTCTCCTAGGAACGGCTCAATTAGGTGATCACGGTAAGATGAAAAAGAACACTAACTTTGACCTTCAGGACAAATTTTAATGAGCAGTGTGAGACAAAAGAAAAAACACTACATTTTTTTGTGTTCACATGCATTTTTTGAAAGAGAGAAGAGACAGATATGTAATCAGTAGAGCTAATCTGATTGATTGGCTCATGTAATCCTATAGGAGGCCCTGAGGGAAGAAAGAGATCTTAAGTAGTTAGGAGTTCATGTGGGAGGATTAACCTGGTGAGAAGACCAAGGTTGTGTCCAAGGCTGATGAAAACAAACAAAGGTGAAATGACCTGAATAAAATGGGGTGCAGATGAGAAAATATGTATGAACTCATTCACACATTCAATAAATAATCATGATTATTTAATCATGATTAAATAATATCATGATTATTTATTGAATGCTGTTCTTTGCCAGTTGGTAATAGAAGTTGGCCTCCTAGAATTTGTACTTGAGACCAAACATCTCAAACTTTAAGAGTTTGAGAATTGCCGTTTCTTTTTTTTTAAATATATTTTATTGATTTTTTACAGAGAGGAAGGGAGAGGGATAGAGAGTTAGAAACATTGATGAGAGAGAAACATCGATCAGCTGCCGCCTGCACACTCCCTACTGGGGATGTGCCCGCAACCAAGGTACATGCCCTTGACCGGAATCGAACCTGGGACCCTTGAGTCTGCAGGCCGATGCTCTATCCACTGAGCCAAACCAGTTAGGGCAAGAATTGCCACTTCTAAGGAGCTCCAGGAAGATGATGATGATACTGGTACTTGGGCCACACTCTTAAGTATCAATCAAGTTCCCTCTAAAGAGATCATTATAACCTAATATGACAGTTGCCATGATGGAGGCAAGTCCAAAGTGCCTTGGGAACCAGGAGTGGAGCTGTTGGCAGCAGGTCTCTCCTTGGGCCTAGAGAATGGGGTGTGTGCATGGCATGGTACATGAGTCTGAAATCATAGGCTGCAACCATAGAATGGAGGGCCTTGATTGTGGGAGCAGAAAGGAATTCAGAACTTGCTTATGAACTTTTATTATCACTGATCCTGAGCATGATTTTCTTTTTTTATCAGTAGTTATGGGTGGTGAGGCTAATACCGATAATAACTGGTAATTATTGAGCACTTGTAATGAGTCCACCCTGTACTAAACATGTTCCATTATTATTAGCTCATTTGATCTTCACAAGCAGCCTATGAAATAGGTGCTCTTATTGTCATTCTTTTTGAGAAGTAAAGGCTTAGAGAGGAAATCTGGGTTACTTAGAAGTTAATCTTATCCACCCCAGGGCAGCTATCATCCCAATTAATTTAGTGTGAAACAAAGAAAGGCTCCATGATCATACGTTTTCCATTCTCTCTCCTATTTTGTATCTTGTATGTACTTCTGTTATCACACTAAATAATAATTTGTTTGCCTGTATTTCCCACTATGCTGTGTTTTATTCATATTTATTCCCAAGTGTCTAGGATGTAGTAGGTGTTTGGTGAATGATCCTCCTACTCTCTTTCATGCCTCCTTCCTCAAGCTGTTTCTCCCACATTAAATGTTCTCTCACAATCTCTGCATCTAAAATCTCAGTCCAAGAACTTCAAATGCCATCTCCTCGATGATGCTTTTTCTGGTTCTTCCTCTGCAGACTTCGAGGGGAAACAGGCACTTCCTTCCTGGCAGTTTCATAGCCTTTTTCTGTACTTCTGCTCTGGCACTTTCCCTTTCTATTTGTATATGCAGTTGTTTGTGTGCTCTACATCACTGCTTGACTGTAAAACTCATAGGTGTAATCAGCCCCTCTGGTGTGGTTATCAATCAAGTGGTTACATTTTGGGGCCAGACTGAACTGGGACTTTTTAGGCTAGTTTTGCTTTTAGTTTAGCTGGTTTTGGTTTCTGTTTGCTTGTTACAGCTTCTCTGCTCATTGACTTAATACATGGAAGCCACTGTTGTTATCATTTGCATTCTACCCACACCATACTTTCTCCCCAAAGTAGAAACTAATAATATTTTAGAATTAATGAGTGAATAAGTGAATGTTCAACTGTTTTATGAGGCTCACCCCCTCTGCATTATTATAAGCAGTTTTATTATATTTCCCTCTACTCTACTCTCTCCCAAATTATGTACATGATATGTCTTTATTAAATATTTTCATCTAATATAGCAACCTTCCCATTAGCAACCTGGAAGCTTGAATTTGCTTCTAACAGAATACAGCTATTCATGAAAATATTTTCAATTCCTATTTTGTGAGTGCTGAAAGTGCAAAACTATAATTTTATTAAAATTGCTTCTTTAAAGGGGAAATTCCTATATCAGAATGTATCTGGCCCACCCCATCTATCATACAGTTGCATAACAGAATGTTGATAATGTACAAATGGCTTATGGCAAAGATAAATTAGACCATTCAAATGTAAAAAGCAGCAACCCTTCAAAGGATGCTGATAAAAGCTCAGAGGCATTTAAAACATTTAGTGAATGGAAGTGCTTAACAATCAATTAGAATAAAATATTTCAGTAAGTTCTCAATAAGTGGTCTATAAAATATACATGTAACCAGAAACATCCATGGTAAACATATCTGCTTGTCTGCTACATTCTTTATTACCCACTCCACAGTGTTGTTTTCTGCAATTCTGCCTTCATACCACAGGCTCTGAAAGTGCCTCTAAAATTTCTCACGGGGACAAGGCCCTTGGGTTTTATTTATTTTAATAATATAAATCCACTATTTTCGCAATAAAGGCAAAATAGCTGCATTGCAGAATATTTTAGAAATAATAAAATCAGTCCCATGCAAGCAAAAGTTTAGGCTATATGCAGTCACTTATCATATACAATTCACTAATCCATTCATTCTTTCAGCACATACATTGAGCACCTGCCATGCTAAAGCTTTGGAGAACAAAGTAGACCTTATCCCTAAGCCCATGGGTGTGTGTAGTGTGGAAGACAGATGGCCTGTAAGCAATCACAGGGTCCCTCAATTAATCATTAAATTCTCATAAACTGTGGTGTCACAAAAAAAAAAGACAGAATTTCCTGTGAAAATAAGTCTGAGGGAAGGTCAAGGAAAAGTTTGTTTAAGCAGAGCCCTGAAGGATGGGTAAGAATTAGATCATGAGTAAGAGAATTTGCTATTCAGATGGATTATGATGATTAGTGACCCTTGGTTCTCCTGAACAGCTGAAGTTATTCCTCAGTTTCACCATCTATTAAGTGGTGATACCAACATACCGCCTATTAAGGGGTGATATTTACCCCTTAGGATTATTTTGAGGATTGTATGACATGTAACATGCTTAGTGAGTGTTTGGTACTCACTACATATTGGTTGTTGCTTTTGTTGTTGTTTTACTAGCTATTTTATCCTCAATGCAATGGGATAGCACTGAAAGCAAGGTAAGCAGATTTGAGCAAGAAAATGAATATCAAGAAATGAGAAAGGTCGGAGATTGTTTTCCTTACTTGCCAGCTGACCTGTTAGCCTGCTATGCCATCATGGATGCTGGCAGAAGATGTGAGACACCTGGATTAGAAACTTTGTTATTCAGAATAATAGTTGTAGGCAGAGTATTAGCATTTAACCATTGACTGAGCCCCAGTTCCCACAGGGCAGAACAAGGAAGGCCAGGTGATGCCAGTTGGTGGAGTGGATTGCATTACAAGAGAGGAACTCCAAGCCTAGGGAACTTGAATCTTTTGCAACAAGCAATAAACTGCCTGGCAATTTTTTTTAAAGTCTTTCTTTTCGTTTATTCAATATATTTTATTGATTTTTTTACAGAGAGGAAGGGAGAGGGATAGAAAGTTAGAAACATAGATGAGAGAGAAACATCGATCAGCTGCCTCCTGCATACCCCCTAATGGGGATGTGCCCGCAACCAAGGTACATACCCTTGACTGGAATCGAACCTGGGACCCTTCAGTCCGCAGGCCCACGCTCTATCCACTGAGCCAAACCGGTCAGGGAAAGACTTTATTTTTATTGTGCTGGACAGTAAACCAAAGTACTCTTTGCTCTAGAGAGAAACAATATCTCTATCTTCCCAGTTGTTCACTATACAAATATCCTTGAGAAGACCAGAACAAAGGCAGTCATTGTTTTAGCAAGATGTGTAGAGATGCAAGACTTAGAAAATTGTCTTCTAAGAATTTTATGATCAGTTCTGAATTCTTTAATAAGATCACTCTGGCAGCTGTTGAACTCATAAGTATTTATATAATTTTATATCCTTAACTTCATTTTTTACATCATAAGCATTTTTTCAAACTGCCCATCATCTTTGTAATTTTTATTGATTGCACATTATATCAATTACATGATCCAGCATAATTTATTTAACAATTCTAATACAGCGGAATTACTTTGCTTCTAATTTTTGGAAATTATCAAGGGACACTTATTTTAAGGCGTGGTTTGGTTGAAAATGTGAAGCAACTACATTTTTTGCTGAAGTAACAATATAAATGACTTAGGAAGTACTAGTATTGTGAGGTGCTGATGTGCTAATTTGCCTAAACCTGCAGTTCCCAATAAGAGATTATACTAATAATAGAACATCTTCAACCATAGAGCAAAGGTTTATAATATATTTTAATAAAATGCTCAACATATATATAAAATGGATTTTACTTTCACGAGAAACAATTTCTAAGACTAAGAATCAATGAGTACTACTTATAAAACCATAAGAACTTTCTTCTATGGAATTTTTTACCCTGAGAGGGTATCAGGAACAACAGAGTATTAGATCAGATGAAATTTAAAATGGGCTTTTTCCAACTCATTTTAAAAATCAATGTTTTGATCAATATTCATATTTTTTATTAGAAAGTAAACTTCATATTTTTAATTATTAGAAAGTTTACTGTATTTCATTAGTTAGAATGACCGATCATCAAATTTAAAACTCTGTGTACTGCTAAGGAAATTCATTAAAAGGATGAATGAATTGCTCATAGGTATAAAATTAAATCAATTCCCATTATTGACTATCTTCCATGTTAAAGGAGCTGTGCTTGGTACTATTAGGAATAAGAAGCCAGCGACACATTTCCCATCCAGAAATAGCTTTCATTATAGTATTTGAAGTAGAGATGCAATTTGTTATGTGGAAAGTGTTATGATAATGGTAACAAGTGCAATAGAAAGTAAGAAATGTATGTGTCATCCTGATTGTGAGGGCAAGAAAAAGTTGCATAGAAGATGGGGTTCTTGAATCACTGCCTCTCAGGAACATCACAGCTCATCTTGTGTATTACCTACTTGGAGCTTTAAGGACTTTTTTAATGTCTCTCCTAGTTCCCCAGACCCTGATTTACTATCCTCCGGGGAAGGAAACTCAATCTCTCCATGCAGTCCAATCTGCCTTCCAATACTCCTGGTGATTAGAAAGGGCTTCTTCGGGAGGCATTGCTGTTTGACTCTTTATAACCTTGCCTATTGGTTACAGTGCTACCCTCTGGAACCATGCAATAAAAGTGCACTGCCCGTTTCATAGGAGGGTATTGCACAGGCTTCTAATTTGTTTAGAGCCTTCTCCTCTCCAGATTAAATGTGGCCAGTGCCTTCTACAGCTCCTCATGTGGCATGATTTAAAAACAGTCATCATCCCGGTCCTCTTTAGATTGAAGAGTTCATTTTGTCACTGTCTCTTTTAACTGTGGTTTCCAAATCTAAAACAGTACTCCTAATGTGGTCTGGTCGGTGGAAAATAGTGGAACTAGTCCCTCCCCTGCTCTTGATGAATGTAGTCTGAGACCAGTTTCTGTGTTGGCATAACATTCTTGATTTATTCAGTGCAAGCTTGTCATCAAATGAACCCTCCAAACTGTAATTTTTCAATGAAGACTGGTGATTCATTGGTGGGTACTACAGAATGAAGATAATACCTATGGCAATCCCACCAGCAGTATACCAAGTAGGATTTGTGGGTGATATTGACTGCTAATTGGCTAATGAGGGAATTGGGAAATTGATGTATAGAGAACTGATGTATGAGCTGTCTAATTTTTTAAACTCTTTGCACATCTTAAGAAAGGCAAAGAAGAAAGCTACCATAGATTTAAAAGTTTATGCCCTTACAAATTCTCTCACTTGCATTTTTAAAAAATAAATATATTTTTATTGATTTCACAGAAGAAGGGAGAGGGAGAGAGAGATAGAAACATCAATGATGAGAGAGAATCATTGATCTGTCACCTACATGCCCCCTGCTGGGGATCCCACATGTGCCCTTGACTGAAATCCAACCTGTTACCCTTCAATCTACAGGCTGACACTCTATACAATGAGCTAAACCAGCGAGGGCTCACTTGCATCTTGGCTTGTAACTTGTATCCAGTTTAGTTGCTAAGAGATAGTCGTTTTCAATAATGAGGATAAATATTCAGTTTCCTTCATTTGGAAACGTGTCATCAATATCCAATGTCAAAGCATTTTAGTGTTTTGATACTTTCTTTACATTGATATTTTATATTTATATTTTTCTTAGATTGATAGTCCAATGAACATGAATGTGTAATATTAACAAGCACTGCATAGCCTTAAAGACTTAACAACAAAAACAAAAAACAACATTGCTTTATCCTGGAAATTAAGCCCTGAGGCAAGCATTTATTCCCACAGAAAGGGTGCCTAGTTTCACTTCACTGACCAAATTAAAATCTACATTAAGAGACTGAGAAAGTATTACACTTTATCATGCTGGGTTTCCATGTCCAGATTTTTAGCTCTGGTAATAAGCAAAAGCTTAGCTGAACCGATAACCACATGGCTAACTTGGGCATATTCAACGAAGGGAGAATACCAGAAAAGATTATTCTTATTTGGACATATAAATTGTGAAGAGTGGAGGAGAAATGAACAATTTGCATTTTACTAGTTTCACTTACTTTTCTATGGTGACCATTGTGACGAGGATTCATACTCCAGATGTTAAGTGAAACAATTTCCCTTTTGCTACACATCTGGAATTTTTTTTATGACACTCATACAAACTAATAGATTTTACCAAGCCAAGCAACCCATCTTTATTTGAATGTTCCAGCTGTCTGCATGAAAATCAATAAGGCAGCTAAATTGTAGAATAAGAGCAATTTTTTATTAGAAATAGAACTCAATGGCATGATAGGAGGCACAGGTCTCCATTTTTAAATTTTATTTATTTATGTCTTGCCTTGATGTCTATGCTGGTTTGACATTTGTTCTAAAGAAAAATTCTCTGAGGACTAGCCTCTAACAGGGGTGGGCAAACTTTTTGACTCGAGGGCCACAATGGGTTCTTAAACTGGACCGGAGGGCCGGAACAAAAGCATAGATAGAGTATTTGTGTGAACTAATATAAATTCAAAGTAAATATCATTACATAAAAGGGTACGGTCTTTTTTTTTATTTTTAGTTTTATTCATTTCAAACGGGCTGGATGCGGCCCGCGGGCTGTAGTTTGCCCAGGGCTGCTCTAGTATTTCTAAGACAGAAAGCTTTGGTATTCATACCCATTCTTCTTAAGATCAGCTTCCTCTTATAGCTCCTTGTCTTTCTTTAACCCTTCTCTGTTTTATATACCTGGGGATTGTGAAGGCTCGTTCTAAATTACAAAAGTGACGATATTTTAATATTGCTTAACATTGCCTATGACCTCCTCTTTGCCTACAGAATATAATCCAAATTCCGGTGACCTAAGTTTCCCCTCTGTTTTGTGTTTAAGCTCTTTAAAGTCTTGGGTAACTGTTGACCAAACTCTCCTTGAAATTCTCTCTCTGCTTCCATTGTTAGCTGACATTACCTCATATTTTCTTGGTTTTACTTCTACCTCTGCACTCATGCCTTCTTTGTTTTCTTTCCAGGTATAGCTGTCTCTGTGCATATTAGAATTTTGGTTATTTCCAGGTCTCCATCTCAGCTTTCAGTATTTTTCACTACAATCTTTTTTCAGGAATACCATTTTTTTTTAAATGGACTTAAACTATGTTCACTCCAAAATGTATTTTTTATACTAGAACTCTCTACTGAAATTGATCTTTGATATCCAACTATCTTATGAGATATCTCTACCTTAATGTCAGACAAGTTCCTCAAACTCAACATACACAGTGTTAACATTATTATATTCTTCCCAAATAATAATATTATTCTCATATATTTTTCTAAGTTTGAAGTAGCATTATTGGCCCAATCACCCCATCCAGAAATATGGAAGTTGTCCTAAATTACTCACTCATCCTGATATGCAATTACCAAATCCTTTAGATTTTATTTTCTTGATATTTTATTATATATTTTTATTTATTTCAGAGAGAAAGGGAGAGGAAGAGATAGATAGAAACATCAATGATGAGAGGGAATCATTGATTGGCTGCCTCCTGCACACCCCTGCTGGGGACTGAGCCTGTAGTCGGGGCATGTGCCCTGGCCAGGAATTGAAGCATGACCTCCTGATTCATAGGTCAATGCTCAACAACTGAGCCATAGGCTAAGATCCTTGATATTTCTCAGCTCTAGCCATATTTTTTTTCCTTAGTTCCCCTGGTTAGTTCAAGTTCAGGTCATTTGAACCAGTTTTAGACACATTATGACAAAATCATACTGCCTCCCTGGAAAGTAATTTCCACTTACTACTCCCCACACTTCATACTTTATAAAATTCCTTTCACATATGTTGCTTTATTTTTCCCTTCAGAGCAATCTGTGAGAAAGCGCTATTCTCTGTTATACTGATGACAGGGATAGAGATGTAGTGTTTGGCTTTTGAGGTTGCATTTATCTAATTAGGAAGAGTAAGAAATCCCTAACGCAAGGCCAACAACTCTCAAGTTCATGCTTCCTCCCCATCACGGGATAGATGGACCCTGCTTATGATGGTTTGACTTATGATTATTTAACCTTACGATGGTATGAAAATGATCCTCCTTCAGTAGAAACCATACATTGAATTTTGACCTTTTTCCAGGCAAATGATATACAATAATATAATTTATTTTGATGCTGGGCGGTGTCAGTGAGCCACAGTTCCCAGTCAGGCACATGGTCACAAGGATAAATAACTGATACTCTATAGCAGGGGTGAGCAACCCCTGGCACGCGTGCCAAACATGGCACACCAGTAACTTTTGCTGGCACTCGAAACCCTCTCTTATAATCTTCCATTTACAATTTTTTTCTTAATATCAACTTTTTTATTTTTCAGGTAAATTCAGTATAGGTGCATCTTAGATAAATAAATAATTTTACATAACAAGTTATCTTAAAGACCACAGACATGGATTGACGAGAGCGGGGAAGAGCAATTTCTATGCCTCTGCCTTAACTCTCCCTGCAGGCATAAAGTTTTCTGTTTGACTATCAGTGTACATGTATATATTAAAAAATAAATGTAGTTTTCATCATCATATGTGTTTTTGTTGCTCAAATGAATTTTTATTATTTTTTCAAGGTTCTTCACATACGTACACATTAAGAGATATCAAGTAGGTGTAAGATGTTCTCAAAAAATTAGGGTTGGCACACAGAAGAATTTTGAGTCAGAGATTTTGCTGGTTTTGGCATGCACTCACAAAAAGGTTGCCCATCCCTGCTCTATAGTATACTCATTGTGGTATATGATTTTACCCAACTCTAGGCTAACATAGCATTCTGAGTACATTTAAAGTAGGCTAGGCTAAATTATGATGTTCAGTATGTTAGGTATATTAAATGCATTTTTGACTTAAAAATATTTTCAATTTATAGTGGGTTTATTGGGACATAATCCCATTGTGAGTGGATGAGCATCTGTACTGATTCCCATCAATAAAGTATATGTGAAGGGCAGGAATAATTATTTTCTATTCAAACTGCAGAAAAAATCAAAACAAAGTAGGCAAGTAAGATGACTTATTTCAGGCCATTGAACTCTCATTAGGAGCACAGTGGGAAAAACTTCTAGACTTTTGCTCTTTTGTATATGCAGCTCTGCTTCCCAGATGTTGTCAAAGAATAAAAACCAGAATGTGTTATCTTGAAAAAAATTTGTTTCCTGTGTGAAATGAAGGGATACCTAGGACCATATCAATTAAATGCCTCAAATCACAACAGGTATACAAAAAACTTCCCATTCCAGAGTCTCTCATGGTTGGTGCATTCCCTAGTTCTTGTCTGTGTTTTAAGTAAAATTCCTAACTAAAATAGACTTTCCTTTTTGAAGTAACTGCATTCATGGTGCTGGCTGTCACTTGATTTAAGCTATTATAGATTTAGTGTTTTACTTTCCTTAAAGAATTGTCTGTGTTGCATGACATTTTTGGATAGATGTTCATACAGCACCTCATTAGATCAAAGTACAAAGGCCAAACTACTGGGATTTCTCATTATTACTTTAAGCAAAAAAAATTTCATAGAGATTGGACCAGCACAGTGATGAGCAGGATTTTTAGAATGGCCAATGTTTGGCTATCATGTTCATTACTGAACTGTTGTTACAGAGAAGAATATGAGTAAGTGACAGTGACATGGGACAGGGAAACCATGGGTTAGGAATTCGATTTGTGTTCTGGTTTCTGGTCTCACCTTAAACATAATGTGGCCATGCAATGTAACCTCTCTAGGTCTCCCCTGTGAGAAGACTCTGAGGTCTCCTATGATATTCTTTAAGGATAAGGAGAGAATTAATATCTGGGTTAGACATTCACACAATGGAACTTTTTGTAACCCATGCAACCAGAACCAGTTATTGATTCGTTGGTCAAAAATTGTATACAAGAATCATCGTGCAGAGAGGGAAAAAAATACTTGCATGCCTTAATTATTTCACTTTAACTTTAAAAAAACCATCCATGGGGACATTTGTAATACTGTGAACAATAAAGTTTAAAAAATTAAGATCATCAGAAATATGAAAATGTATTGTAGTCACTAAATAAGAATGTATATTATAAAAATGTTAAATAAAAACTCAAAAAATAACTGTATAGTGGAATAATAAAATCAATGTGTGATGTTATTTAAAAGAAGAAATAGAATTTCTCCCAATAAAGCTTCTCTAATTTTTTCTTTAGTTACCATGCTATTAATGTGTGTTAATTGAAGCTGTTTAAGCTAAAGCCACATTTCTGGCATCTTTGGCTATTGCATGAGAAATCTGGGGCACTAAATTTGACATAGTATATTTCTTCATATTTAGATCCATCTGTTTGTCCCAAAATGCATTTTTCCTTCATTGTTCACATTTTTTTATTTTAAACAAATTCTCATTAGTCTAAGTTACACATCATCTTTCTTAAATTATCAGAACTTTTTATTTGAGATCAGTTAATAGATTGTGTTCTTTATTATTTCTATACGTTAGGATCAACATTTTTTCTAGCATTGTCAACCTCTAGCCATAGTTTTTCCAACATCTAAATTGTCCATCAATTGCTTTAAATATTTGGTACAATATATTGATTTAAAGGGTTGGACTTGGGTCCCATTTTTATGAAGTTCTACTTCATTTTTCCTCCATAAAGTATGCAATTAATTTCATTTTGGATTTCTGTAAATTGGGATGAGAATTAAAAGCAAACTAAGTGAAGAGTTCCATTTTATAATTACTTCCTGATTTTTAGAGTTGTCTCTCTCACACCTGATTTGGCAGCAATGTTTATAACCACATACAATTATGAAGTCTTTCTAGATCAGTAAGTTTATTCTTAACATAATTCTTTTTTACACACTTATATTTCATTTTGGTAATGTTTAATTAAATTACATAATTATAAAAATGAGTACAATGGGAACAGACAGATTTGAGGACAATTACAACTGATTCTTAGTAAGCCTACAAGTCACATTGAAGTACTGAAAATATATGAGCCATGAGCATTCTACTTGCTATAGTCATTGGTCAGCTGTCACTGAGGGGATGGAGAGCTGTCAATAGTGAAACATGTGAACTAACAAACTTGAGGAAGACCTATGATGATTTGCTACAATGCACAGTCATTTTCTCTTATTATAATTAATACTTGCATGAAAATGTAAAAAGCATGTTATATATTAAGATGATACAATACTAGATGAGATGTTTTACAATGGCTAGCACATATTAGATGCTCAATAAATACTTATTGAGTTGAATTGATGATGCAATGTTAGCTTACCAAACTGTAAAACGAGATCAAAATCAATATCATTAAATTTGACAAGGGTAGATATTAATAACTATATTGAGTTGCCAAAAATCCAGTGTACCGGTACTTGATAGATTTGATTTTGAATCATTTGATGTCAAAAATATACAAGTTTAGGTTGACCCTAACAATTCAGCAAATTTTAAAGTCCATGTTATCCTGGGCTGGTCTGGCAGGATATGTAATTCAGAGGGAGGAAAGTCAGCATCTCATTGCACTCAGCCCTGCTCTGAACACATCTGGAACTCTGAATGCATTTCTAGGTTCTGCAATTTAAGTAGAAGTCAGAAGAAAAATTTAAGAGTGGATAAGAAAAGATAGCTAGTAATCTTAAAACTGTCTCACAATGTAAGAAGCAAATGTGTTAGAAGTGTTTATTTGAGGAGTAAAATATGCAAAAGAGGAAGACCAAGTATGAGATGGATAGATTTCATAAAAGAATTTAGAGGCCTGCGTCTGTCTACAGGACTCTACTGGTCTCTGGCTCAATTTTATTCAATGACAGCATGATTTAGAAAGGCACTGGCGCTGTTACTTCTTTCTGAGTCTTAAAAAGCTCTTGGTAAATGCCCAGCCAGCGTAGTTCAGTGGTTGAGCATCATCCTATGCACCAGGAGGTTGCAGTTTGATTCCCAGTCAGAGCACATGCCTTGGTTGCAGGCTCGATCCCCAGTGGGGTTTTGCAGGAGGCAGCAGATCAGGGATTCTCTCTCATCATTGATGTTTCTCTCTCTCTCTCCCTCTCCCTTCCTCTCTGAAATCAATAAAAATATATACTTTTTTAAAAAGTCTTGGTAAAATTTGCCTCCACAGTTACCAAATTTGACAACTCAGCCTAGCTACTTAAATAGAGTGGGTACCACAGGTTTTCTACCAGGTGACAGGGACTTCTTGCCCAGCATCAGTGCTGTGACAGGATGCCGAGCCTTCCTCATTCTCATTTGACTCACCCACCATTCATTGTCACTTAAATCCTCATAAATGCCCATGGTTTACCAATGAGGTGGTGTGAATAGGACAG
>NW_006290677.1:910414-913857 GCF_000327345.1 Myotis davidii | reverse complement strand
CATGGTCCCAAGGGAAAGATATTTGGTATTTTTTAAAAATACAAGTTATTACCACCATCTGTTAGCTCCTAATACCCACTGCCTGTATTCCTCATGAAAGTACTGCTTAAACTTTATTGTCAGGAAACAAAAATTACCTTATGTCTAAAAGTCTTGACCATCAGATAAATCACTGTAATTGTCTTAGTAGAGTAAAAGGGTAATTACATATTATAAAAGTCTCTGTTCCAAATTTACATGGTAAGAGAAATGGCTAACTTCACATGAGTAATATAAAAGGAGTCAAATTCTCTGAGCACTTCATGGCACCTTTTGCATTTAATAGCATCATTAAAACTTTAAGAGGAACATTGTTGAAATAACTTAGTGCAGAATAATAGAGTAGTTAGTTTAAGGTAGTGATAAGTGAGATTACTGAATATTTCATTGTTTTAATTATGTAGTCTAAGCTACTGGTGAGGAAGTTATCAGGGAGTCCAATTACTCATTAATCTTGTTTAGTGAGCAGCATTGATCTTTACATAAGAACTGGTGGTACTTTCCAAACGAGTGGAAGATAAATGGTAAAAGAAAGGATTAAACAGTTTAAACAAAAGAAGTACAATTAGCATAAGCATATAGAAAAAATCATTCTCACTAATAAATAAATACTCATATCAGAAATATAATTCCTACCAATTATCAACTTTTTTTAAATGTTAATGTCAATACTTGTAAGACTGTGGTGTAACTGGTGTGGGGGGATATATATATGGCAAAAAAAGGTATAAAGTTTTTTAAAAGTAATTAATAACATAAATCAAGAACATAAATGTTTTATTTTATTTTGGTGAAAACATTCAAAAGAAATTGTAAGATATGAAAAAGTCATTGATATCAATATGTTTATTGCAGAATTGTTTATAATATTAAAACAATGGAAATAACCCATTCCCCAGCCATTAAATTATATCTTTATAGGAAGTAACAGTATATAACACCAAAATAATAATTTTAGAGAGCCTATCAGAAATCCTTAAATTATAATGTAAGGGGGAATGTGGGATATGTGGTTCTATATGTTCTGTGTGTATATAAAACTATATGAAACACATGGAGTCCATAGCATAGAGTGGAAAGTACACATAATTGGGAACAAGATTAGCTTCTGTTTTAATTCTGGCTCCATGTGTGCAAGCTATTGACCTCTGATAAGTTACTCATACCCATCCTGTAGGACAGCTAAAAGAATGAAATTAGCTAAGTCTGTAAAGTCTGAGACAAGTTAATGGAATTATGGGTGAATTTTTTTTCTTATTTTGATTTCTATTCATTCCATAATGTTGTTTTCACAGTAGAAAATACATTTAAATATAATATTGATCACCAAAGCTATACTCAAAGTATACCCCTTGTAGTAGTGACTATATGGTTAACTAGAATGATCTAAATAATAATTTTTACTTAGCCAAACATCTCAAATTACACATGGCTAAATCATATTAGTTTATTTAACAAACATTTATATAGCTTCTACTACCATGTAACAGACATTGTTCAAAATACTTAAACAATATAAACACATAAACTTAGAAAATATAAGTGTTCACTAAATGTGGGATAATAGAATTGTTTTTGCAACCACTTATCTATAAAATCAGTCTTTGCTTGCTACCATACAACCAAAACAAAACATGAAATTTTCATTAAATTCTAAGGTTGATATGCAACTGAAAATTCCATTTTTCAAGTTGTTGTGTTTATCTAACAGCTGAATTATTATTGAATTATTTTATTATTTATTATTGAACTAATAAATTTATGCTAGTTAAAGTCTACCCCAATTTGCAAATTTGCTCTTTTTAATTTTTTGCTTGGGGAAAAAAATATGTTCTGCATTAAAAAAAAAACTAATACATTGCATCATAATGAAATTTGTTTTTGTGCTCTGTTTTGTCTTATTCCAAGGAGAAAAATTGCCTTTTCTAAATGTTTGTTTCTTTTCATGTCTACCTATGCTTTAAAGCCTACTTTTGAATAATACACATTGAAATCAAATTATATGGAAATAGTAACCCCTTATCTGGGAGAATGTTGTATTTGGGTGGATTCTACTTATCACCAAAAGAACAGCAAATTAATCTCTAAAATATTTATTTCAATATCAGTTCTTTTCTTGACAATAGGATTGATTTGAATGTGTGAAGTCATTTTAAATAAATGATCTATCTTTGTTTTTCTTTCTTTTCTTGTAGTCATTCCCAACACAGCACTGCAACCCGCCAGCCTTCGGTGACTCTCCAACGGGCCATCTCACTGGAAGGGTAAGATAAGAATAATACACAGCCTTCTCTTAAACTAAACTGTGCAGCCTCATCACTTTGAGCACAAAGAACATCCTCCTTTCTTTCCTTTTCTCCCTTCCTCCTTCCCTTCTCTCTCTCTTTCTCTCTCTCTCTCTCTCTCTCTCTCTCTCTCTCTCTCTCTCTCTCTCTCATCAAAGATCTATGAATCTTATGTGATATACCAAATACAGTGCTATGTAATAGATTTAACAAGTAAATAAGATCTCTTCTTTCTCTCCAGAGGGCTCATTGTCTAATAGGAGTGACAGAAATACTAACACATACTTATATACAGCATAAGCATCTCACAGGAGATACATATAAGGGCCTAATGGAGATTCAGGAAGGATATCTGGCTGAGAATGTGTATGAGAGAAGGAGGGAAGAGCAGGTCAGGGTGGTTTCAGAGAAGATATAACTCTCCAGAAGTGAAACATCTGTGGAAATTTGCCTGACATACATTAGAAAGAAGGGTGTTGCCCGGCTGGTGTGGTTCAATGGTTGAGCATCAAACCATGAGCCAAGGGGTCACCAATTTGATTCCCACTCAGGACACATGCCCAGATTATGGGCTCAATCCCCAATAGGAGGCATGCAGGAGGCAGCCGATCAATGATTCTCATGGATATTTCTATCTATCCCTCTCCCTTCCTCTCTCTCTAAAAATCAATAAAAATAAAAGAAAGGAAGAAGGGTGCTCTAAGCAGAAGAAAGAGCATGTGCATAAACATGACCACATAAGCAAGCATGTGGTGTGAAAAGGCATTGAGTGATTCACTGCTGAGGCATTGGGTGTGTGAGGCAATGGAGATGAGAATGGAGATGTTGGCTGGGTGGGCTTACATATAGAGGATTTAGTATTTTGTATTTCTAATTTCCCCAACCAGATAAAAGCTGGAGGGCCTGAGGGGGAGGGGTAAGGGGCCAATATTTCTTTCCACTTGCTTTATAATCACAACTGGTTTAATTAAGAATATTTAATCAGTTAAGGTCTAAAATTATTTTATTTTGGCAATATCTGTTACCAACTATGCTTTGTTTAACCCTGTTTCCCAATTAGTCTTCCTTAGTGGCATTTCAATGCATAGCTCTAACTTTATTGTGTATTAGTCCTTTCCA
>NW_006290677.1:908723-910377 GCF_000327345.1 Myotis davidii | reverse complement strand
TCAAATTAGTACAAAGAATTCCCAGACACACCAATTTACTCTGTATGCTTTAGTACATTCTCATATATTCTTCTCCCTCTCTCCCTCCCTCCCTCCCTCCCTCATACCACCCTCAAGCTCAGGGATTTCAGCGTTTCTCCTCTCATGAAACACATAAATGAATTACTAAACTTCTGCAGCACACCAAAAATATTATTATATTTTTTGCCACTCTGACAAAAGAAATAGGTACAATTTTGATTAATTCATACTGAATGGCTATTGTTGTGTTGGCTGTTGTCTTTTATTTATTTGTTTGTTTATTTTTCACCCTCAAGCTCAGGGATTTCAGCGTTTCTCCTCTCATGAAACACATAAATGAATTACTAAACTTCTGCAGCACACCAAAAATATTATTATATTTTTTGCCACTCTGACAAAAGAAATAGGTACAATTTTGATTAATTCATACTGAATGGCTATTGTTGTGTTGGCTGTTGTCTTTTATTTATTTGTTTGTTTGTTTATTTTTATAATGTAAGGCAGTGGTTCTCAACCTGTGGGTCGCGACCCCTTCAGCGGTCACACGACCCTTTCACAGGGGTCGCCTATCCTGCATATCAGATATTTGCATTACGATTCATAACAGTAGCCACATTACGGTTATGAAGTAGCAACGAAAATAATTTTATGGTTGGGTCACAACATGAGGAACTGTATTTAAAGGGCCAGAAGGTTGAGAACCACTGATCTAAGAGGAAAAGAGGTTAGTGCCCCTGACTAAATAGTCAAGTATTGCATATTTTAAAAATTCTTGCAACACACTGGTTGAAAATCTCTGCTCTAGATCTTTCTTTCTCTTAGATTTATCCTTTGGTAGTATTGGGGAAAAAGGAAGAAAAAGAGAAATGGCATTTCCTTACCATTCTGCTGGGGCTGTCTCCTTTCCGTTTATCTCTGTGATGTAGTCTGGGAAGGTGGAGAACCAAACAGGCACTGATGCTGAGACTCAAACAACTCCTCCAACCTGTGGTTGGTGCCCTGAGAGACTCAGCTGTCTCTTACACAAAAACCCCAGTGGTAGCACACTGTAGTCTGATGGGATCACCACTTTATCCAAGCTGCAGCAATCCCTCACAGCCCAGAGTCCTCCTCTCTCATCTGTCCTCAGCAGCTTCAGGTGTGAGGCTTGCAAGCATGAGCAGCATCCCTTTTTCCTACTACTCAGGTGGAACTTATCAGACAGTCCTTGCATCCTCTCTCCCTGGCTGACTGCATCTTCTCTCCTCTCGGGTTCTTTTTCAACCTCAGTAGTGCTAGAGTCTTTTTCACTGCTAGGGTTCAGGAATCTGGAGAAGGGGCTGTGACATAAATGAATAGAGACTAGACATGAAATATAAATTTGGGAGGCATGGGGGAGCCAGGGGAGGCTCCACTTTCTAGTGAAATGGGCTCTCTGAATGTCTGGACCCATAGCTTTTTATTACCACATTTTGCCCTTTAGCAAAGCAGATCTACACTAATAAAAGACAAAGATGCTAATTGACCATCCCTTCGCTATGCCCTAAGCCACACCCACCAGCCAATCAGAGCGACTATATGCAAATTAACCCACCAAGATGGCAGCTGGCAGTCACGGAGCTGGAACAAGCAGGAGTCTTGGTTGCCCGGGTGA
>NW_006290677.1:906048-908590 GCF_000327345.1 Myotis davidii | reverse complement strand
TGGCCAGCCTGAAAACAGCCAACAACAACTCACCCAGGTTGGCCACATCCTCATGGGGTGAGGGTCCCTGCTGGGGGGCTTGGCCAGACTGCAAACAGCCATCAGCCCCTCACCCAGGCTGGCTAGGCACTCCTATATAATGAAAGGGTAATATGCAAATTGACCCTAACAGCAGAACGATGGAATGACTGGTCACTATGACACACACTGACCACCAGGGGGAAGATGCTCAATGCAGGAGCTGCCCCCTGGTGGTCAGTGCGCTCCCACAGGGGGAGCTCTGCTCAGCCACAAGCCAGGCTGACGGCTGCCAGTACAGCAGTGGTGGTGGGAGCCTCTCCCACCTCCTCAGCAGCACTAAGGATGTCCGACTGAAGCTTAGGGCTGCTCCCCACTGGCAAATGGACATCCCCTGAGGCTCCTGGGCTGCCAGAGTGATGTCTGACTGCCAGCTTAGGCCCAATCCCCCAGGGAGCGGGCCTAAGCCAGCAGGTGGTCATCCCCCAACAGGTCCCAAACTGCGATAGGGCACAGGCTGGGCTGAGGGACCCCCCTGAGTGCACCGAGCCTCTAGTATACATATGAAAGGTAAGGTCTGGTAAACAATAAAGGATCATCAGGCTGGGGGAACTGCCCTCAGCTTTCTGGCAGCAGGCAATAATATGCAGACCTTCAGCCCTCCTGAAGCCCCAAGGTCCATCAGCTTTCTGATGAACTTCTTGCATAATTATGACCTGCTGGAATTTGCCACCAGCAAGTAGTAACAGGGCAAGTCAGCAGAATCCATGGCTAAGAGGACATCCACCTGGGAGGGAGATGTTAGGTGTTTTGTTCCTGGGAAAGTATAATATCTACAAACACTTTTCATGGAGTGCCCTTTTTGCCTTCAACTCAGGAAACTCATTGAGTTTCCACAAACCTGTGGAAAAGTAAGTGAAAGAAATGTGGCTCTTCCATGAACACTGCACTCCCCCAAAAGGATACCCGCTTCTCCTACTAATTCCCTTCTTCTTGTTTTGATGATAAAAAATATCAAACCACTCTAATTCTTCTAGTTAAAAAAAACAAAAACAAAAACAGAAACAATAATATAATCAATACATAATAATAATCCTATATAATAAAAGGGTAATATGCAAATTGACCCTAATGGCAGAATGACCAAAACAACCTCTAGACCAGTCACTATATGGTGCACTGACCACCTCTCAGTCCTATTCCCTGGCCGGCAGGCTCCCATCACCTGGCAAACGGGGAACCCGGGGTGGGTGGTGGTGGGGAGTGGAGCTGGCTGTGGGCAGCCAGGGAAGTTGGCCCTAATAGCAGGCCAGGCCTAGGGACCGTACCTGTGTGTGAATTTCATGCATTGAGCCTCTAGTGTAAGAATAAAGTCTTTGTTTCACGTATTCACAACTATAAACCCAATTTTCCCCTACCCTGTATAACTTAGCTCCGGAGCATTAAATAACTTTTTTCTCAACAGCACACTATCTCCACTGTAACATTTGTTCTATTCCATTAAAAAAAAATGTTCTCAATCAATCCTTCATGACAGTTTGTTCCATAATAATATACAAGGTGGCCTAGATCATGGATCCAAGCTATACTCCCTGAGTTTAAACCCCCACTCAGGAACTCACTAGCTGCATGATAGCAAGTTAGTTGGTTACTTGCCTCAGTTTCCTCATCTAGAAAATGAAGACACGAATAATATTTTTAAATGGTCTTTTTTAAATCATATTTTTATTGATTTCAGAGAGGAAGGGAGAGGAAGAGAGAGACTGAAAATCAATGATGAGAGAGAATCATTGATCGGCTGCCTCCTGCATGTCCCATATTGGGGATTGAGCCCACAACCCCGGCATGTGCCCTGACCAGGAATGGAACCGTGACCTCCTGGTTCATAGGTGGACGCTCATCCACTGAGCCATGCCGGCTGGGCTAAAGGGTCTCTTTTCAAGAATTAAAATCATATGTATTATTTTCTATAATAGTGCTGACATTATATGTGTGTTTATTTTTGTAATTGTTCCTATTGTTATTGCACATAATATATACTTAATTTATCACATAGGAGAGTTTCTCATTTATATTAAATAACAGTTTGTTAAAGCAGTCAGAGACTTGTGTCTTCACTATACTTTGGAGAGGCATATTCCTATGTACACATCTAGTAATCATTGGTGGAAGCAATCCAAATCATTGCATGAGTCTGCTTTATCACCTTGTTAATATTTATATAAAGTATTTTAATTACCAAGATTATACTTCAATGCTTATTAAACACTTTATAGAACAAACTAAGCATTTTCTATATATTGGCTTATCCTCAGCACCAAAAGAAAGATTTTAGGACCAGACTAAGAAATGCCTTTACATTTCTGGAATTACATATCTCAGACAGTTTAAGACAAAAGAGACCACTTAGACACACAAAACAGGCCCCCCAGCCTGGGAGCATCCTCCAACTGGACTTGAGGACCAGTGGGCACTTGCAGTGCAAGTTTGCTTAGCCCTGTGACTGCACCCTCCTTACCACTCC
>NW_006290677.1:898577-905901 GCF_000327345.1 Myotis davidii | reverse complement strand
TAAATCAGGAAAATAGAAAGAGTATAGAGAGGACATGGGGTTTGACAAAGGGAAGGACAGCATCTATCAAGAACACATGGGCAGTGTTAGGATTCTATATTAATAGGCAAGGGAGTTTCATTGGGTGCTTAATTATAATCAAAATGTGCGCTTGTTGGGAGTAAATATAGTACAAATTTATGGATATTCTTTCAGGGAAGAGAAAAGAAGCTAACATTTATTGAGCACTTATTAGGTGGCAGGCTGTCTTTAGCTATGCATCTATTGATTGATCAATCTATCCATTTATCTATCCACCCATCTATCTGATTTTATTTCCAAAATAGTCTTATAAAATAGGCAGCCTATTTTCTAAGTCTTCATTCACAAAGCCATTAAGTAATTTTCCCAGAGCACCTACATAGAAAGTACCACAGCTTAAATTTAAGGTCAAATTTAACTCCACATTATAACTCCATGCCCTATAATGTGGCATGAAAAAGCTTTATTGAACTGGTCAGGACATTCAGAAGCCACATTCATGGTAAGTTAGACACAGTATAGAACTCCCTAGGGTAAAAGTGATAAAGAACCAGAACTGACTCTAAGCCTAGAAGTCATTAAATAGAATTCATTACCCACCATTTGGGGTGGCTCTGGAGGCCCACGTGCATGCTGAGTGGCTGAGGTGTTGTTTGGGGTAGATAGAGGTGAGAGTGTGGCTGAGCTCACCACTGGTCTTTACCTCATCTCCCTTATTGTTTACTAGAGGCCTGGTGCATGAAAATTCGTGAACTCAGGGGGTCCCTCAATCTGGCCTGCACCCACTCGCAGTCTGAGAGCCCTTGGGGGATGTCCACCTGCAGGCTTAGGCCCACTCCCCGGGGAATTAGGCCTAAGCTGGTAGTCAGACATCCCTCTGGCAGAGTGGGAGCCCTTGGGGGATGTGTGACTAATTGCTTAGGCCCACTCCCCATTCCCTGCGGGGAGCAGGCCTAAGCCACAGTAGGATATCCTTAGTGCTGTGGAGGAAGTGGGAGAGGCTCCTGCCACCACCACTGCGCTTGCAGCCATGAGCTCAGCTTGTAGCTGAGTGGAGCTCCCCCTGTGGGAGCGCACTAACCACCAGGGGGAAGCTCCTGCGTTAAGCATCTGCCCCCTGGTGGTCAGTGAGCATCACAGCAACTGGTAGTTCAGCCCTTAGGGTCAATTTGCATATTACCCTTTTATTATATAGACTAGAGGCCCGATGCATGAATTCATGCATGGGTGGGGTCCCTAAGCCTGGCCGGTGATTGGGGCCAATCATGGCTGATTGTGGTGGGCCAGCCAGGGGGAGGGACTATGGAAGGTTGACCAGCTACGCCCCCCCTCCATCGGGGCCATTGGGGCTGGCTGGTGGGGGCGAGGAAGACCATGGGAGTTGGCTCTGGGAGTACACTGACCACGAAGGGGTCAGCTCCTGCATTGAGCGTCTGCCCCCTGGTGGTCAGTGCATGTTATAGTGACTGGTTGGTTGTAACCTTTGCTTAGGCTTTTATATATATAGATATTATATAGAATGAAGGCCTCCATTGGCTGGGTGGCTGTTATTCCCACTTTGGTCATTAACACAAACATTCCCTCCAGCTATGCTAAATAATAGCATTTCCTTCTAAAGCTATTTCCAAACTTTTCCTTTCTTTTTATGCATTCACAAAAGCTTATTAGCAGTTTGCCAATAAGCATGTTTAAGCATTTTGTACTGTTTTTCACTTAAATGAAATGACTTTTGTGATAAATGCAGTCAGTTATTCTAATTCTCTGCTAAGCCAAAAATGTCAAGGCCTTCCCTCGACTTTAGAACACAAGAGTGACTGCTTTTCTCAAAAAAGCAAAGAGTATTCTCAGCTACAAATCATTGTTCCAACTGGTATAGACCAATTTGCCTTGTGTCCAGTGAGTCATGCACTAAGAAAAATATTCTCTTCCCTGCAGTCATGGAAGGAAGCTGACTCTGGAATCAAAGAATTGGTTTTCAATGTTGGCCTCAGTGCCATCTGTAATTGATAATCTTAAACAGGTTTTTTCCCTTTCAGCATGGATTTCCTCCTGGGCCAAAAAGGAGAATAGCATAGGACTCACCAACTTTCTGGAAAAGTAGCAGGCAAAAGTGTTCTGAGAAAACAACCAAAACTTTACTTTTATAGCCTAGATTAATTTGAAGATCCACTCTGAACACTTGTTGTTAAATACATATATACAGGGTGTCCCCAAAAATGTGTACACACTTTAACAGCTGATAGCTCAATTGATGTTTCTTTCTTTTCAGATGTAACCCACTGGAATTAATAATGGCAGCCAAAGTGTATATATATTTTGGAGGGACATCCTGTAGGTATTTATTCATATAAAATGGTTCTGAATACAAATAAAATAAAATGTTTGAAGTAGAAATAATTTTTCATTGCTAGAATATTTAGAAGGGGATACCTCAATATGTGTCTGTAAAGCCCAGAACACTAGAGTTAATGGTATATAATGTGCCCAGCTGGCTATCAAATAGATTATGCGAGATCTAATCATTGTCATTGAATGCATAGTGAGAGAGCTGTTTTTCACTTTGCTTAGGCCAGTGGGTCTTTAACAGGTTTCCCATTAAGGTGTTATACTGCTGTGTGTAGGCAATCAGCTGAAATTGGAATTTCATGATTTTAAAACTCTCCTTCCTGATGCTCTTGTGAAAAGCAACTACACAGGATATTTTTTAAATCAATGTATTTTAAAAGGTCGTGTGTTTATATATTTTTCACCTAAATTGCTATTTGCCTGACATAAAATAAGTGGAAATATTTCAGATTTCCAGTTAATTTGATCCATGGAGACAACAAAGCTGTCTAATTGGGCTTCGACCTAGAATTACTGCTGCTTTTCAAATGATATCTGACTCATCTATAACCGTGCCAGACATAACAAGGCAGAATACCATCCCCATTAGCAGTTCACACTGTTAACTCCTTGCTTCAGATTCAAGTTGATAGATGTGGCCCACACCCTAACCTTCCCTTCCTCCTGTCACACCCCTTAAGAGGAAGCTGATGCCCTATTGGGGCAGCTCAGTTGGTTAGAGCATCCTCCTGATATACCAAGATTGTGGGTTCAATCCCTGGTCAGGGCACATACAAGAAGCAACCAATGAAGTCATCAATAAGTGAAACAACAGCTCTCTCTCTCTCTCGCTCTCTCTCTCTCTCTCTCTCATCAATCTTAAAAAAAAAAAAAGGAAGAAGATAGACTAAAAAAGGGATAATCCCATAACAATAAACAAATTGGGAGGAGGCTCAAAGGCCAAAAGATTTCATCACATTTGATTACAGAAAACAGACAGAAGGTATAGATTGATGAAACAGAACAAAGTAGCCCCAGTCTTAGATCACCTATGGAGGCAGGGCCATGTGCTGTCCAGCTCCGTCTCCTAAAACTGTGTTTCCAGGGAGGCCACCCACAAAAAGGCCTGCCACGGTGCAGCAGCAATGTACAGAGGTGCCTATAGCTCAGGAGGGAGCGAATCTGCCCACAGCTCAGGAGGGAGCAGATCTGCCCAGCAGAACCCAGGAAACTCAGAGACTTCAGAATAGTGACAGCAGATGGGATTAGGAGCAGAGTCTGAGAATAGGACTGAAGATGCACTCCCGCACACACACACACACACCAGGATATACTCCCCTGCACTCAGAGCAGCTGTCAGGCAAGCACTTACCACCAGACAGAAAACAACGACTCTTTTCTAAAGTCATGTCATTTCTTATGAGGAACTCTGATAAGCTAGTTCATGTGTCACCCACACAGCAAATCCCTGTACAGTGTGTGCCAGCAACGAGGACAGTTTCAGGATTGCTCACCTAACCTGAAGCCTTTCAGTGTAAAAGCCTTGCTCTGGCTTTTAGTTGAAACATCCCTATAGTCTTTCTACTACTTCATTCTTAAATATGAACAGATAGCCACAAGTTACCAAGTATTTTAACAAAACCAGCAAAATAACAGAAATAAGATTAAAACACACATGCACAGAAAAAAAATAATATTCTCAAAGAAATGGAGGTAATTCTGGGAACAAAATAGAATTGAAAGAAATACTCTAGTATAAGCATATTTTTAGAAATATGGAGATAACCACTAGACTTAAAACTGAAATGGTTAAAAATTATTGCCTCTGGGAAGCCAGGTAGGATTCTCAGGGGAGATGACACAAATTGAATGTTGAGGAATGTATTTAGAATTAGGCAGAGATTTACAAAAAAAAGAGAAAATCATGTACAGAAACCTAGAAGTATGTGGCTAACACTGCAAAAACGAACAAGGACCCAAATAACTACTCAAATAACTTTCATCTGGGCGAGGGCCTACACTTTGTTCTTCCTTACCTTAGGGGATCATTTCAGCAACAACATAGAGGCTGAATTTTCTAAAAATAAGAAATAGCATTTTCATGTCAATAAAACTAGCTGTCCTGGAAGGTATTGACCATCCTTTATAGGAGCACTTAACAAGAGCATAGATGGCCATCTGCATGAATATTACAGAAGGAATTCTTTAAGCAGTGGATATCTAATTGACCCCAAACAAAAGTCTCTCCCAAATCCAGAAGCCTGTGTGTATCCAAAGGAGAACTAAAAAGTGGTCTTGGCTATAACCAAATATGTCTAAGGGAAGCCATCCTCTCACATGAACTGGTCTGTGATGAGATCATTGTCATTCTTCCTTGGAGGGACAGTCTAACCCTACAGGAATAGTCATTTACACCCTCTCCTTGACACAAGGGGCCCCTTATTCTCCACTCTAAGACCACCCCAGGCTCCTAAGACCATGATACCATTGGGGCCAGAGAGCCTCTTGTGTTCCCATGTTGGGCATGAGCAGGTGTCAAGGAACATTCTGGGAACAGGACCTTGACTGGAATCATTGGCTCTCTTGTTCTCTACCCCAATTGCTCTGCCCTTGGTGGAAGAAGATTTCTTATAGTTCCCAGGATGATGCTGACTTAAAATACTCAGTCTTCTTAGTCCAAGTGCCCAGATATCTGTCCCAAAATACACAGTCACTGTAGAGAGTAGAAGCATCATTGACCTAAGAATCAATAGGCCTGGGTTCAAGTCAGCCTCCACAGGACCTTGACTGGAATCATTGGCTCTCTTGTCCTCTACCCCAACTGCTCTGCCCTTGGTGGGAGAAGCTTTCTTATAGTTCCCAGGATGATGCTGAATTAAAATACTCAGTCTTCTTAGCCCAAGTGCCCAGATACCTGTCCCAAAATACACAGTCACTATAGAGAGTGGACGCATCATTGACCTGAGAATCAATAGGCCTGGGTTCAAGTCAGCCACCTATTACTGTACTAGAGGCCCGGTGCACAAAATTCATGCACAGGGGGAGTATGTGTGTCCCACTGTCCAGCCTGCACCTTCTCTAATCTGGGACCCCTCAAGGGATGTCCGACTGCCCATTTAGGCCCAATCTCAGTGGGCCTGATCACCCCCAACAGCCCTCCCCTGCCAGCCTGGTCACCCCTAACTGTCCTCCCCTGCTGGCCTGGTCACCCCCAACTGCTCTCCCCTGCAGGCCTGGTCCCCCACAACTGCCCTCCCTTGCAGGCCTGATCGCCCACAACTGCTCCCCCTTCCCCCCGCCATCTTGTGTCTACATGTGGGCGGCCATCTTATGTGTTGGAGTGATGGTCAATTTGCATATTACCACTTTATTAGATAAGATAATTTGTGAACAGTTACCTCACATACAGAGTGATGAGGTTCCATTAAATAAACAGTGTCTTTAATTCCTTCCAACTCTAGCATTTTATAGGTTTGTGAATTTTGAAACTATAAAAGTTTGGCTACTGGGTTTATAGGAATATTTCCAGATATGGAGCCTAAAGGACCATGGGCTCTAGACAGCTGGCCCTTAGGAGAAGTTGGCTTGAGTTATCTCTACCCATATACAGACCCAGCCAACTTTCAGGATTTGTAATCCCTGTGAATGCTCAACTTCTTCCAACACACTTCCTCTCCCTGACCTTTAAAAGCTGTGCTAAGCAGTATTTCCCATAGTGACTGAGGAGGCCTGGAATCCTGAGAAATACACTGAAACTTTCAGACTCAAAAGAGAAACTTTATTCAGGTTATCAGTAGCTGGGGTCACTGATAAAAAATCTGAGCCTTTTTTAACCATGAAAATATAAGTGACCTCATTGAAATAGAGGACCAAGCTAGGTTAAATGAGAGCATTTCTGTGTATCTTTAGACTGTCTTAAAATTATACATGTAGTTGTCACCTTCTTCTTTATTTTGCTCAATTGCCAGCTAAAGAGCTTTTTGGGGGAGAATATAGGAAAATTAAGGAGACAAGTAACTAGTTGGCTTTAGAACTGTTTAAAAGAAATCAACCCTTCTATCCTTCCAATTTTTTTTTTTTTGCTTGTGATTTATAGTTCAATAAAGACAGACCAGGCTCTTGTGTAGAGCTCAGCCTTACTTCTGTAGCTAGATCACGTGCTGATGGATCCTAGCTACTTTGAAGGACTACGGGTGTTTACAGACCCCTCTTTCATCCCAGGTGGAAGAGGGGTCTTCAGAGCTCAAACCTCAGAGGACTCAGCAGATATCCCCAGATCATCTATTTCCCCCAGCTCACCATCATGAGTTTGCTTCCCATTTCTCCTCATGTCCCTGCAGTCTCCACCTCTGCTCCTGGTGGAGCTGTCAGCTCATTTTTCTTAGCCCCATTTCCCTTGGCCTACTGCTGCTTTTTTCTATTTCCTAACTCTATAAGACATCCTTTTCTAGGCCTCCTCATCTTTCTTCCTTACATGTGTGGAGCTGAAAATATAAAGGGTGTCATTACAGCAAACTGTAAGGATTGCCCCAAATTTATCAGTGTTGATAAAAAGTGCTGAGGCTACAGAGAGCTAGGGTACACTTAAGGGCTACCATACATGTGATCCTAATTCTCTCATGGGGCCTGGATTTCTCATTCCGTCTGCTGTTGAAATAACAAGTGTGTGTGTGTGTGTGTGTGGTGTGTGTGTGTGTGTGTGTGTGTGTGTGTGTGTGTGTTTTAAGTGTCCAATTTCTTGTACAAGACAGATAAAAGTTTTCAAATTTAAAAATTTAAGTAGAATTCCAAAAAGTATTTTAGGAGATGACTGAGAATCTAGATTTATAATCTAGATTTATATTTTTTCAGGTAAAGACTTTATAATTCCTTTTAAAAAAGGCTTCCTTAAGTGGTAGAAACTAGGAAAGATATAAAAGAAAGACTATAGATCACTCCATCATGAAAGCAGGTAGTTGACAGACATAACAAAGTTCAA
>NW_006290677.1:894001-898367 GCF_000327345.1 Myotis davidii | reverse complement strand
TTTTCTTTTTAAAGAAGTATTTTTTATTGATTTCAGAGAGAGGAAAGGAGAGGTAGAGAGAGATAGAAACATAAATGATGAGAGAGAATCATAGATAGGCTATCTTCTGCACGCCACACACTGGGGTTTGAAACCGCAATGGGGCATTGGCCCTGATCGGAATCGAACTGAGTTCTCCTGGTTCATAGATTGATGCTCAACCACTGAACCATGCTGGCCAGGAACAAAGGAATCATATTTCCACACTTTGTGCATTTGTTTTATCCTGGAGGACTAGGAACACACCCCAAGGATGGGTCAGGAGTCTGCTTGTCCAGAGCTGCTGGGCTCTCTTTCGTGGTGGCCTTGCACACTAAGGCTCAACATCTTGCAGCTGGAGTTTATCTTAGGATGCCACAGATTTCTGGGGAACTTTGTTTGGGATTGTTTTTAATAAGTAGTCCTTATTTTCTGTGCATAGTTCAATGCCAACATAATTACTTATCATCACCCTGCATATCTTCCTTGGCAACCTTTTATTTTTTAATAAATAGGTCTAATAAAGAACTCAAAGTAAATTATAAGTAAACTACCTCCTCGTTAGTATATAATTATACATGCCAGAAAAAAGTTTCCTGCAGAACATTCAACTAGAAAATTGCTCCTCTTCATTAATACTCATAATTATTAATGTTAATACTAATATGATCACCTATGGTGTTGATTGAGATGGCATTAAAGGGCTAGTTAATATACTGAATGATCCGAGGAGGAATTTAAAAAGTACTCAGTCAAAAGTTTGTTAGGCTAGTAAAAATGAATGCATGTAATTCCATGACTGGGTTTCATTGCCCAAACTGTCAGAAAGATTTATTAATTACAAGCCACCTAAGTATAGTCCTAGCACCCAACTTCCTCTTTATATTTGCATCATTATTCCTCTTTGAATACTGCCCTTTTTCTAGTATCTTTCTAGTATGATGGCTGCCCTTGCTGACTTCAGTCTGTTTATGACCACTCAATAAATTCAATTGGCAAATATAATGATGAGCCTTGCAGATACTAACCCTGCCCTCAGTCTGGTGGGAAGAAGCAGACATTAATCAATAACCAAACAAGCCAATGTAAATCTCTGTGCCAAATGCTGTGTCAAAGTGGCCTGTGGTGCCCTGAGTGCCTGCCATAGGGAATTTGACCTTGTCGGGGAGCTCAGGGAGGTCATGGAAGTCTCTGAACGATGAGTGGGTTAACTAGGCAAAGACAAAGGGCTAGCAGCGTCTGCACAAGCAATGATTACAAATCTGTCTGAGTGTTTTTCTGAGCTGAGCACAGACTAGAACAGCATGCATTCAGCAGAGCTTGGCATTTAGAAATTTATAATGAGGAGGCTGACTCATGGTTGACTGTCTCCTCCAGAGAGGCTTTCTGATGAAGACTTCCAGTTGCTTATCAAAACTATGATCTCTGCAGATGCAATTTTCTAAATCCCATCTCTGGTGTTCCATTGTTTATTTGTTTTCTTGGTGCTTGTTTGCTTGTCATCTGCCTGTGTGGCAGAACTCCACAATCTTTCTGGCCACTAACTATTGCTTCCAACCTGCTCCTTCCCTCCCAACACCTTTCCCTGGCCCCGCTTATTTTGTCTCTTTCCCCTCTCTCCTCCATTCTCTCCATAAACTTCCCCTTCCTCCTTCTGCTTTTCTTTTCGTTTTTGTTCTATATTCATTTCCTTTTTTCCCTTTTTTTATTCTTCTCCTCTGTTGTTGTTCACCCTGAAGGTACTAGGCTTATGTTTGTACAGTGAGGTACTATTTAGAGAGGCATCTCATGGGCATTATTCTATCTGAGCCTGGTAACAATTTTGTAAAGGAGGCTGGGTAAGAATCATTTATACTGTTTACAGGTGTGTTGGAAGGTTAAGTGGGTTCCCAGGATCATGTATCTAAAGAAGGGGAGGAGCCTTGACTGCAACCCAGATATGTTAATCCCAGCTCCATCCTCTCACCACTAGACCATCCTGTTTCAACAGAAATGTAGAAGACATTCCAACCACGTCTTTTAGTCTGACTGACTGAGCAGGTCCTTCACTGTCCTGTCTTTATTATTCACAAAAATATGAGTCTAGACAGAAGTTGTGGTCAGAGGGTTTTCCTGTTGCTCATTCATCATATAAATTGAAACAGGCTCAGTCTCATCTGATGAATATTTACTGGAGATTGCATTTGACCTTGAACTGAACCCCTTATAAATAATGACTTTCATTTTAGTTTTACCTTGCTGGGCTGTGACCTAGGAGGTGATGTGGCTGTGGGGAGCAGGGAATGATGAGGAATGCTTTGGGTATCATTTGTCAGCCTTCATTAGATTACTCATCTTGAGATATCCAAACTGAATCTGGTGTTTTGCTCTGCACGTATTGCTAATCCCTCCGAGACCCTCAAATTCCATTAGGACTTCTGTTTACTTCCTTCTCCTGCCCAATTATAAGAGAGTTTAAAGAAAGAGCACATCCATATCCTAAGCCATAGACCAGATGCCCATCTATTACCAGAAAAGCAGCCAGGGGTCTTTATCCTTTATTTAATCTCTCTGCTGATGTCCAGTCCTGGTAAATATTTACTCAACTGTGTATGCCTTTAAGATGTCGGTCAGCAACTTTTACTGACTGATGGATGACAGTTGGTAGAGGCTCCTGCTTGTTACAAAGAAAATCAGACTGTTTAAGGAGAATTGTGGAGGAGACAAGCACCATCATTCATTCATTCATTCATTCATTCAATGATTGACTTGGTTGATTAACCTCATATTCATTCTTTTGTTCACCTAAGCATTTTCTGAATGTTCAGTACATGCCAGGCACTCAACTGAGACATTTGAGAAAATCAAGAAATAAAAAGCCCAAACCTGCCCTTGAGGAGTGCAGAGTCTATGGGGGTGACAGAATGTTGAAAATTGCAGTAATTCAGTGAGCTTACATGTGCATAAGTTCAGAATAGCATCCGATTTGGGAAAAACTAGTAGCACTACTCAGGTGCAGGTTCAGTGATTTTTACCAAATGACTACCAAACCCGAAGGGAGAGAGCGCCCTCTTGAGACAGAAAGTTCCCTGCTCAAGTGGGCTGGTACCGAGAGTTGGAAAATTTTCTTGTAAGCACAGGTCTGTAAAAACTACGAAGTTTAGAAGAGAGCCTTGCTTTTCACAGCCTATTTATTTTGCAAATGAGGAATTCTCCTGTGGTCAAGCATTAATTATGTACATTGATGGGAAATTGTATTTCATTGTCAATGTTGCATGATATTAAAATGTGTAAATATTTCTTCCCTTATGGTGCTTATTCTATACCCCAGAAATCCCTGTTTGTTCTCAAGCCCCTCTCCTTGGTATAGCAGCCTAGTATAATTTAAAGAAAATTGTATTTTGATTCATGTCTGCCTTCATTCAAATGCTGCTCTTACTAGCTGTTTCACCTTGAGCTGTTACTGAACATCTTTAAGCTACTGTTTCATCTAGAAAGTAGAGATTAATATCTATTTCATAAAATTGTTTTAAGAATTTATTTTTTTCAATGTGTAAATATTCTATCACAGCTCTTGATTTTCAGAAAGAGTAGCATATGCAAAAAAAAGGATACTTTGGGGCAAAGTGTCACCTCATCCACTTCCTTATTTTATACATGGCAGAACAAGTCCAGGGACCATGCACGAGTGTGCCAGCTCACATACCTGCACACATATATGTTCCTCCCATACCCTTGGTCTCCAGTCATTCCCATTAGTAAAGGAAAAAAACTCATAGACACTGACAATAGTATGGTGATTACTAGAGGGAAAGATGGTGGGGGAGGTAGAAGAGGATCACAGGGAGATAAATGGTGATGGAAGGAGACTTGACTTGGGGTGGTAAACACACAATACAATATACAGATGATGTATTACAGAATTGTACACCTAAAACCTATATCATTTTATTAACCAAATAATATGTCACCCAAATATATAATTTTATGTCACCCAAATATATTCAATTTTAAAAAGGTTTTATAGGAAACTGGTACATGCATATCCCCTGGATCCCTCCTGGGTTGCATATAACAGATCAAATCTCTGCTGCACAACCTAGTTCTTGTTGTTTTCTACTAGTTTCATATATAAGGGCGTCTCTCACTTACTAGGCACAAAAGTAATCCTAAGGGTAGCTCCTAGGTTTCATTCTATTCTGTGATTATGAAGCAATCTCCCAAACACAGGCTATGTTTAACAAATGGTGATTTGTTCACGTCTCTTCTAGTATGACCCTAGCAATAGGAGGTTCATTTTCACTGTCACTGATTTTCTTCGCTATTAATCATTTTTATAGTGAAGTACATAAGCCAAGTGATCATTATT
>NW_006290677.1:893624-893963 GCF_000327345.1 Myotis davidii | reverse complement strand
ATAAGGTAGTGGAAGCAGCAAAGATTTTTGTAGGCAATTAGGAGTAACTATGAATTCTTCTGCCACCACTTTGATTGATCTCAGACAAGAAACAACTCATTTTTCAAGCCTCTTTTTTCTCATTTTTAAGTGAGGAAAATAATACCTAACTTATAGAATGTCGTAGGACTATGTTTAATTAAATAGCCTTAGCTCTTAATTAATGTTGGTGACTATAATTAAAATTAATGCTCATCTTACTAACCCAAATATAAATTAGTGTTATGTTCAGGTATGAAAAATACCAAGGCTAATAGTAGTGGTATCATTCCCAACTTTATTGTGTAGTTCATGGCGATT
>NW_006290677.1:879761-893566 GCF_000327345.1 Myotis davidii | reverse complement strand
CCAGATCACTGTGTGTGTGTGTGTTTGTGTGTGTGTGTGTTTGTGTGTGTGTGTGTGTGTGTGTGTGTGTGTGTACAAATATATCTGAGCTAACAAATGATTTGGGCACAAGAAAACACTAAATGCTCTATCAACACCTGTCACCCTCGGCAAGGAAGAGAGTCACAGTAATCAAATGTCAAGCCTTGTGTTTGAAGGTGTATATGGCTTTTGAAGAGAAAATTGTTATCATTACCTGGCCTTGCATATCAGCAAAGGGGAAAACTCTCTGAAGCCAGAGACAGACGCGAGATTTTCCAGGGCTACAGCAAAATCAAGACCAAAATTCAGGCTCCTAATTTCCTGGCAAAGACTTGTCTCTCTCCAGAGGAGAATGAGAATGAAACTAGAGTCATTGTTTCTCCAGTTCTTTTTTCACCTCCTCATGGCTTATCTGCTTTTATCCTCTAAGACTTAGATGAGGTCACTGGCCCTTCTAGAAATATGTGGCCTTCATGGGGAGAGGTAAGAATTATGGATAAGTGATACATCCAAACACCAAGTAACCCAGATGATATTGAGCTGTAGTTGTGGCACCATTATGAGTCATACACAGGGTTTATGAGTTAAACAACAGCTATATTCTACTGTTGATGTAAATATACCAGGAGGAAGGAGACAGATTTACTTAGAGCTTTTCCTTGGTGGTTATTTTTTATTTCTTGTTTATTTGTTTTTATAGGGTTTCTTTTGCCCGGAGAAGGAATAATCACAGGGAAATAGAAGTGATTTTAGCAAAAGATGGTGGGAAGTGATATAAAATATTAGAAAGCATCTTGCCTCATATGATGCCGCTCCTATGACATATCCATGAAGCCATTTATTGTCTGAAAGCAAGAATTCCTTCCATATTACCAGAATTAGGGGTCAGGTTTAGCAACGATCCCAGTTTGTCCTTATGTAGAACAGACCTCACACTCAGCATGTGGACACATGGGGCATTTTTGATGCCCCATCTCCACTCCCCCCAGACTAAATCCTCTCTTCCCTTAGCTCAGTGGTTGGCAAACTCATTAGTTCAACAGAGCCAAATATCAACAGTACAACGATTGAAATTTCTTTTGAGAGCCAAATTTTTTAAACTTAATAGGTAGGTATATTGTTATTAACTTAATTAGGTTACTCCTAAGGCTTAGGAAGAGCCACACTCAAGGGGCCAAAGAGCCACATGTGGCTCGCGATAAAATAGACTCGCCCAGGTCGAAAACCGACATCTGCGCATGGGCCACAAAGTTTCAATTGCACTGTATGTGTGCGCCCACATGTGGTATTTTGTGGAAGAACCACACTCAAGGGGCCAAAGAGCCGCATGTGCCTCACGAGCCGCGGTTTGCCGACCACTGCCTTAGCCCCATGTTTTTGGTTCCTAGAGTTACAGTCTTCCATTTATCAAAACTGATCATTAGGATCAACTAATTCACACTGATATATAGATGTCAGTTAGGTTTTCATTTCACAGTCATTCATTGAGCATGTTTTGGTGCCAGGTATTGAGGACACAGGAGCAGAGAAAAGAAAGCTCATATTTATTATGCACTTTTTATATGTTATGTATTAATTCACAAATGAATATGATACTCAAGAATCTCAGAGTCAAGTGGAAAAAGCAGCCATGCAAATAAATTAGTATCATTCTAGAAGACTGTCTTATACTCTGCAATTTACTCTTGTGATATGCCACTCTACTGTGGACTCCTGGGATGCTGAAAGTCTGCTTTATGGTTATAATCCTGACCCCAGTGGAGCCTTCTGGATTCTCAGTGGGTACTTGTTGAATGGATAAAGCATAATGATTAGGACAGTTTTTATGTGAAGCTATGGAACAGAATCCTTCAGGAGCTGGTGTTAGAGCTGAGGAGAGCAAATGTTCAGTCATGAGGAAGAGGCAGCTTCCCAAGCAGACAAAAGGGAAGCAGCTCAGGCAGAGGGGACTATCCATGCAAAGACCAAGGGAGGGAAAAAGTCAGGTGTCAGAGGATAAGCTAGTAATTCAGAGAAAGTCAAGGAGTCTTGATGTGATTGGAATTTAGAGTATTTTTGAGAGTGTGCCAAGAGGTGAAGCTATCCAGGTTTGTTCAGAGAAGAAAATGCTGATGATTCCTTTAGAGTCACATTGTGTTAATGTCAATGTCCAAAGTTGGCTTTCAGATTTCACCATGGGCAAAGGAACTAGTCAATGAATAACTTTAGGAATGCCATGCCCAAGAAGGTTTTGAACCAGCCTCTGCTTCTAAAGAGTCTGGGCAGGAGAGCGTAGATCAGTGAAATAAATGACTTTTCTCAATTGGAAAAGCCAGATGTGAAGCAATGATCTTACACTTCTTTTCCTGGGGAGGAAAAGGGAAAAGGATCAGAAAATCCATCAGTGTTCAATTAATTGTTATGTAGAGCTTTCCCTGGAATTAGCAGAAAACAGAACTTATAGCAGGAAAAGGCTACTGTGACATTTTTACAAGCCAACATCTGCTCCACCCCAGAGAAGAGAACAAGTGAATGTTTCTTTTCAAGGAAGAATTTTTAAGGGTTCGGCGACAGCTAAAGGTTAGTGAGGCATTGATATTCCTTGTATATTATTTTTGAAAATGAATTTCACAAATAGTAATTAATGATGTGTTTATGTTAATGCTTTGCCATTTTTTTTTCTTTAGTAATTTTTGCATATATGTCTTAAGTGTGTGGAGACTTCTGAAATTCTGTTACCAAGGTTTATGGGAAATCTTGCTATTTGAACACCAAGGTGAATGCCCAGACGCCTGGTGATAGCTACCCTTTATGAATATTATTAGCCTTGTACTTCAAATCCATTTTCTAAAGTGACAAGCAGAATAAAATAATTTTTTAAAGGGCAGTGTATAAAAATAAAATAACATAAAGTGACAGGAGTCAGGGGCATTGGATCAGCCCCCCTTTCCTCACTAAGCAGGTTATGCACACAGCTACCTGTACATTGGCCCATGGAGTCCCTACCGGAATCCACTAGCTTTCTCGGGCTGCCATAACAAATTACAACAAGCGCATGACTTAAACAGCAGGATCTATTGTCTCACAGTTCTGGAGGCTAGAAGTCTGATATCAAGGTGTCAGCAGGGTCATGGCCCCTCTGACACCTGTAGGAGAGAAACCTTCCTTGCCACTTCCTAGCTTCTGGTGGTTTGCTGGCCATCTTGGATGTTTCTGGGCTTACAGTTCACACATGACTCCTATCTCTGCCTCCATGTTTACATGGTATTCTCCCTGTGTGAGTCTGTGTCTTCATGTAGCTATCTTCATGTCAGAAGACCAGTCAGACTGCATAAGGGGTCCACCTCACTCTAATACGACCTCATCTTAACTAATACAACTGCAAGGACCCAATTGCCAAATAAGATCAGACTCCGAGGTACTGGCACTTAGTGCTTCAACATACCTTTTTTGTTGTCTATTTTTTGGAATGGAAGGGACAGGCTTTAACCCATAACACAGAGTGTAAACTTCTTAGGGGCAGAGACTGTGTCTTCTGTAGCTTTGATTGTCCAAGGCCCAGCCAGTGTCTGCCCAGTACATTTCTGTTAAATGAATGGAAGTGTGCACAATACTCAGTTCTCTGAAGAACTGAGCCTCAGTGTGCCTTATCCAGGAGCATCTTCCTGACCTGGCCTCTGCCTCCAGGTCTCCATTGCAGCCCTGCATTCCAGTTGAACGAGAATTTTTCGTTTTCTCCAAATACCATGTATTCTCTCACTTTTTTCATTCATGCGTCTTCGTTGGCATTAAACATCATCCTACTCCCTATATCTTTGTATCAAATCACTTGCTCTGTTACTGTTTAAAGCATATCCCAAATGTTTATGAGTGAATGTTTGCTATTGTAATTAGCTATTTTTACATACTTCCCTGCCCACTAAGAGAAGAGCTTCATGAAGTCAGGAACTAAGTCGTGTTCATAGTTATAGTCCCAGCACCAAGCACAGCATCACAAGTGAATGTACCTTGAAACTCCGGGGCTCCTCAATTGCATGGGCCACTTCAAGCCTCTGTACCTCGTGCCAGGCACTGTGCTGGGTACTGGTGACACAAAAGCAGGGGAAAGAGAGCTCATAATTACTCAGCACTTTTTAGATATCAGCCACTAGCACTCTGAGTGAATGCAGAACTCTAGGAGTATAATGTTATACATGTAATATTTATTATATATTTTTAAAGAGGATCCCCCAAACTGTAAAAGCTTCATAAAACCCATATCTGTCCCTGCATAGAACCAGTAGAGCTGAGTAATTCTAGCCATAAGTTCATGTGTAAATTAAATGTATCTCCTTTATCAAATTTCCTCCAAGCCCCATCCAGAAATTATTTATGTCTAGATCATCATCTCACTTTTGATGTTTTACTTATAATATTTTCTATTAAATTAGAGTTTTATGTATTTGTCTTATTTTCTCCACTCTTTTATAAATTCTGTAATAATCAGGTCTGTGTTATAATTATCTCTACCCATACTATAAACTCTGAAAATATGTGTGCTCAATAAGTATTTGCTGAGGGAATATTAAGAGTGACCCACAACTTACTTATTAGTATGGTCCAGGCATTTACTTTCATGATTGCATTGAATACAAAAACATGTGATATACATACCATTATTTCCATTTTAAGGATTAGAAAACTGAGGCTCAGCCAGATGAAGTTAAAATGACAGGTCTCATAGCTAATAAACAGAAATCACAGTTTCAAACTTTAGGTGTGTATCTGAAGCCAAAGCCAGGCTCTCAACCAGTGCAGTTAACCGTTCTTCAGGAAGTTGAACACGGTGTATTTCTTGTGCTTTAAGAACGCCCATTTGGTAGAGGAGCCAGACATGTAACTGTTTTTAAGTGATGAATGCTATAATGCCCCCAAAACAAAATGCTCAGGGAACACCACCAAGGAGATGGCTAAATGTGCCCAGGAGAGTTGTTGAAGGATAAGCCATTCAGTTGGGATGGACATTCCAAGCAGAGAGGAAAGACAGGTGAAAAGGTACATAAGGGCCTGGCCATCAGGGCCACATACGAAGTTGCATGTGGTAGGAGAGTATGAACCATAAAGAACGTGTAGAGAGTTGACGTTGAAAGACTTTATGGAGCCTAAATCATAAAAGCCTCACAGGCCATGCAAAAGAAACTAAGGAGGATTTTATTTCTCAGGTAGTAGAGAAGCAATGAGAGCTTTAAAAAAAAAAAAAGAGGGATGAAATGATTGTATTTGTTTTATAAGAAATTTTCTCCAACAGCGTCATGAGGAGAGAGTACAGGGGCGCATGACTATTAGAAGGACCCTATTGAGGACTCCCTGGCAGGCCAGGTATGAGATTGTGTAGGCTTGAAACAAAGCAACAATGCTAGGGTGATTGGAGAGGCATTTCTCAGGTAAATTGATTGCATGTATTAGGTGATTGAAGTGCTAGATGAGCACTAGAGAGGCAATGCAGAAGTTTCTGATTGCAAGGTTGGACAGAAAGCATTAACTGGATAAGGAATAAAAGAGAAAAAGTAATCTGGGAAGGTAATGAGTTCCTTGTAAGGCAGGTAAATAGAAGTTTGGAGTAGAGGAGACTGTGATCTGGTCTGGAGATATGAATTAGTGACTCGTAATAAGGAAGGAATAAGAACACCCATGTATTGTCCAGCTGGTGTGGCTCAGTGGTTGAGCGTTGACCCATGAACCAGGAAGTCATGGTTTGATTCCCGGACAGGGCACTTGCCTGGGTTGTGGGCTTGATCTCCAGTAGCAGGCGTGCAGGAGGCAGCTGATCCATGATTCTCTCTCATCTTTGATGTTTCTGTCTCTCCCTCTCCCTTCTTCTCTAAATGAATTTTAAACAGAACACCCATTTATTAATTCATTTAATAAATATCAGGCCCTTACTATGTGGCAGGCACTATGCTAGGAGCCAGAGACACAAGGTGTTCCCACTATTAAGGAAATAACAGTCTAGTGGGAGATAGGCAACAAAGAAACAAAATATTCTTATCATGAGGAAGACATGAGGGAGGCAGTGTTAAAAAATAATGGAATACGGAACTACTTCAGATGGTGTGGTCAGATAGTACCATTTAAACTGAGACCTAAAGGAAGAAGAGTTGTTCTGCAGGAAATAGATAGAGGAAAGGAGTGAGAGGAGAAGGCAGCCAGGGATACAATTTTTGGAAACACCATATATGAAGAGCAAGACATTGAGGGGACCCCTTCAAGGAGACTAAGAAGGAACAAACAGAGGTAAGAGAAGAAAAAAAACACCTATTCTCTTTGATGAGAGAAAGGGATTCTCTAACTGTGCTGTCTATACAGTAGCCATTAGATACATGTGACTTCAAATATAAGCTGTTTAGAATTAAATAAAATGGAAAATTAAATTTCTCAGTCACACTAACACATTTCAAGTGCTTAATAACACATGTAGTTAGAGGCTACTGTATTGGACAACACAAGCATGCAACATTACCATCATCACCAAAAGTTCTATTGTCGGGGTTGATGTAGAGGAAAGTGCATTTGTCAAAGCTGAAGACAGGTTAAGTTGGAGGGGAACTATAGGGCCATTCCCATTCTCTCTCCTCTCCTCAAGGTGAGTCCTAAATCTGTGTTGAATCATCAAATAGAGTTGTGGTTTTAGAAGTGGGAAACTCCCTTTTCTGGTTTCATTAAGTAAATGTATGTAAGGCTAGAGTTGGAAGGGATGATAGCAATTCTCCTTTACTGTATTCGCCTCTCCCTCTCTCATCCAGCATGGACACTGTCATTCAGAGAAGCTGTTTTCAAGGACACCCAGGGCTTCACGTTGGAGTTGAGAGTCACAACAGGTTTCAGTCTAAATGTTTTTTCCCACAATAATATGGATGTATCCAAATTAGAGTGAAGGAAAGACCTGTAAACCTTGAAACCAGTGACTTTTAGTTTAATTTATTCAAGCCATTTCCCCCATAGCACACTAATTATAAAGGGTTTGAGTATTTACTGGTAGTAATTAATTGGAAATTCATAATACCATAGAGCTCTATTGCAAAAGACAGTTTAAGTAATCTTTCAGAAAATGTGCTTTGCCTTTAGGAAGAATATGCAGGGGGTTTTTTTGTTTTGTTTTTTTTTCCCCTCCTCTAATCCCATTATCAAATATTGGTTTAGCTTATACCTAGCTTTCATAAAGTTTTAAAACAATATTTCACCAGTTGTGAAAGCTTAAGGACAAATGTGCAACTATAAAAAATAACTCTGTCAAATGCTTATAGTTTTATTTAATGAGGTTGCTAAAATTATTTGTATTATAACCAACTGCTCTTTAAAAATTCAAAATGCAACAGGAAGCAGAAGCAAATACCTGTCATTATGGATAGAATATATAACTTAATAGGGAAGTTTTCAGCCAAAACATTATGAAATACAGGAAAACAAGAAGGGTAATTCTATTTTCTTTGACTTTGGAGATGAGATGCTGAATACAAGCTATGATTATGAAAAGTGAGAGCAATACTTAACTGCTTCCTTATTTGTCTTTTGGAGAAATTTAGACAAAAGCAAATTGAGATGAAACATGTCCATCATAGTTGATATGTGAATAAGCAAAAACTCTAAATATTTCAAAAATCAAACTAATCAAGACTAGATTGCTACAAATCTATAGTTGATTTATGTTTGTATAGTTGATTTCTACTTGTTTATTTGATTTATTTTACCAAGAATATTGTATGTTCTCAAACGTGTAACTAATTCTGAGATTTCATCCAGAGAGAAGAGCTAAGAGAGACTTTTTTTTTTTTACAAAGGTTGCAGACTGGATTTTGACAATGAAAGTGAATGGTATTTGTTACTGCCTCAACCAAAGCCCCTTGCTCTGAAGCAGGGATGTCTGTGAAGACCTTTAGAACATGTACTTCAGCTCCCTGCAGGCAAACTTGGGAGGTTGTAGAAACAGCACAATATGACAAACACTTAGGCTCACAAACAGAAGTTGCTACATGCACGGAGTCTCCCCTAGGGGCAGAAACATTCAGTGCCTTCACATTGTCCAAGTATAAACTTTGCATTCCTTAGCTTGGCATCTACTTTCCTTCCCCATCTGTCTTGGTCTTCTTATTTTCCTTGACACACACCCTGCACTCCATTCAAGCTGTGAAATACCCTATTCTCCAAACACATCTTGCATTTGCTCCCCTCTGGCCCTGGGTTCATGCCACCTACTGAAATACCATCTACTTTCCTTTCCACTTAACCAGCTTCCACCCATCCATCAAGATCTAGCTCAGATCCTGTCTTCTCCATGACTTAATTTTTTTTTCTTTAAAGCAGAGATTTCTCACTATTCATAACAATCATTTGGTATTTCACATATGTGGTTTTGCATTCCTTGTTTATTATTTTGTGTATGTCTATTTGTTTTCCAATGGCCATATTTCCCTAAAGGGGAAAAAAGTTTTAGTTAGCATTTATTGAACACTTGTTGTGTGATTCTAGCACTTTATATATTATTTCAATCCATCCTCACCATGTCTTAAGATAGACATTACTGTTCACAATTTACAGCTGAAAAAAATAAGACATCAAAAAAGTTCCAGTAAGGTTAGTCAGCTATTAATTGATATGATCTCTCTAGCTCCAATGTCCTAGTCTTTCCCGATATCACAGAACACCATACTATCCCCATCTAATAGAGTTCTTTTTATCTCACAAAGTACCAATCACAATGTATTTACTGTATACTCAATATCTGTGTTGCGACCATTTTGCTGAGTCAGCCTATTCCCTATTGCATAAAGTCTAGACATAGATCCTCCTTTGTAATGCCAGATTTCCTGTCTTATCATATCCTCATCACAGCAGTTCAACAAAAACACTTTATCTTTGTGTATCTATGTGATGTCCAATAATCTGCTTCACTGATTATTAGACTAATTGATGAAAGTAATGATTTGAATATGAATATAAAGTACTACAGTCTTCTGGGGGACTAGGTCCTGTAGATATAAGACATCAATCACAATTAATCAGCAGCTTTGAAGCCTTCTGTGATTGGCCCTTAAACGACCACCTTCAGCTATGCCCCCTCTTCAGTGTGTGCTAATATGCATCTGCTTATCCTTCTGAAATGTCTCTTTCATCCCCTATTATTGTTCTTTTCATCAACAGCATTGCTCACATCACTACAGTTGCATTTATAGAGAAATAAATATGAGAGAGCCCAGAGAGACTAGCTGGTGCTTTTTGTATGACCTCAGCTGGTAACAGTCCCTTATTGGGTTATCACAATACTGGATGTGGGTCTTAGGTCTGCCTGCTCTGAAACTCAATTTTGTCAGTGTATCCAGGAATAATTAAGCTCATATGCCATAATGCCAAGTTACTCATTTACAATGGGAAATATATCTGCCCACAATAACAGAATGTGCTAATTAGTACATCCACTTTCATTAGCAAAGGCACAGTGGAAAACCATGATTTAATTAACAGGTGGCTTGATGAGCCTGAACTCGGAGAGAGGGAAATTAGCCAACCAGATGACCTTTATGGCTTCTGTCATTGAGGTAGGATGGCCAGCTGAACCCATCTCATGAGTTGTCCCAACCAACAAGCACATCCCTATCAGCGACCTGGAGCTGGGCTGGTGAGCACCTCCACCGCACAGTGCTGGAGATACCCTGCAAGTTCTTCCTCCTGGCACCCAGGAAGACTCTCTCTCCCTCTTTTCTTTTCCCAATTTATCAAGTTTTATGAATGCTATTTCTAAACTAAAACTTCTTCCACATTTAAATATGCCCTGTTTAACGTGCCATGAAGAAACAGGCCCTCCCTTTCGTCTTCCTTTGAGCCAAAGTCAGGTCAGATATGTATCTTTGACATCGTTGAGGGGCTAATATTTTTGCTTTAACCTTTTGCTTACGATATAGCTTTTCAGGGACCTGATTTCGGCATGGGTCTTTGATCTGACCTCTGCCTCTGGGCCCACATGGTCCTATTCTTCGTGTCACTATCCACTCTGGACACTGGAATACTACCTCTTTGCTACCTGTAGAAACTCTTTAGCCCACTGCTAGTCCCGGTACTGGCTTTCTTCTCTGAACTTGTATTTCCATTTTATTTTCAGCCACTGAGGATTTCTCTTAGTGATGTGCAAGCTTAGCCAGTCATTTAAAAGTATTTTATAAGTATTCTATTCAGAAGTTTAGCTGCTTTGTAATGAAAAGGGTTTATAGGGCATCTAATCTGCCAAATGGCTAGAAATAGAAACTCAGTGTATACTTTCCTTTAATACTTGTTTGCTTTCTAAATGCTTTTGACTCATTGCCTTAACTGAATAGTATCACTCCGCCATAAGACAAACATAATTCCTTGCCAAATTATTGCCCAAGCAAGGAACCTGTCCCTCAGAGAGCATTCTTGGGTTCTCACAAGTCTCTAGAGATGGAATTAGAATTCAATATCATTTCTTCCAAAACCTCACTTGTATTTTCTATTCATGTAATATATTTTGTGTTTTTGTGTGTCTCTCATAAGCTCAGCCTGTACAAGTCCCCAAAATTACAAGAACACATAAACCATGGTCTGTATCCTAGAGCACCATACTGATTAACAAACTCATAAATACAGTTATTCAGAACAAGAGAGACAACAATAGTGGTATGACCAATAAAAAGACAATTTGTTTTCAAAAAAGAAGTATTCAAGCCCTAGCTGGTTTTGCTCAGTGGATAGAGTATCCGCCTGTGGACTGAAGGGCCCTGGGTTCCATTCTGGTCCAGGGCACATGCTTGAGTGGAGAACTCAATCCCCAGTAGGGGGAGTGCAGGAGGCAGCTGATCAATGATTTCTCCTTATCATTGATGTTTCTATCTCTCTCTCCCTCTCCCTTCCTCTCTGAAATCAATTTTTTAAAAAAGTATTAAAAAAATAAGAAGTATTCAGTCTGTCTAGAGGCAGGGGTGCATGGGACAGCAGAGAGGAGACAGCACCCAGCCTCAGTATTGGAGGCCAAGTAGAAGTTCATTAGCTAGGTGAGGACAGAAGGAGAAAAATCATCATTTTAATCAAAGACAAACACCCTGAGAAAAGACATTAAGACAAGGAACAACGTGGTATGAGGAGATGCGGTTGGCAACATTATGTGCCTGGAACATGGGGTGCCAGGGAGCACAGTGAAGTTAAGCATTGGGGAGATAGGTGAAAGTCAAGTGATGAGGAACTTTAAATGTCATGCTAGAAGTTTACACTGAGTATATATTGAGATTCTATTTTTAGCCACTTGGCAGATTTATCCTGTGGGCATAGAGATCCCTGGAAGGCTTTTGAGCAGGATAGTATGATCAGATGTGTATTTTAGAAAGACAACTAGACACATTTTCATTGCTTCCCATTGCAACACAGCCTCTCACCATGGATGTTTGGGAGTTGACCAGAGGTTCAAAGTTCAAGGAACATCCCACTAATGGCCATGAGAAGCCTTCAGATTTAAGTAGTTACTTCCCTTTTTAAATCTTGACCCCTCTTTAAGCCATCTGGCTTAAAAAGAAAGAATTAGCCCATAGCATCCTGCTTCTGGAAACATCCCAGCCGGCTTAGAGCATCCTCCGAGACTCCCGCTAAACAAGGTTATGCTGCTGCAGATCTGCTACAGCTGGGAGCAAGTCAGGTTGGCATCTCTCCAGTTGTTCAGCATCCAAGGGTTTTATCATTATAAAGGCTTTTTACATCACATTAGAAAGAAAAATAAAACTGCTTAAATGAGCGTAGCAAATTTCATCCAGGTGATAAGAAAAAGAAAACCTTTTTTAAAGGAAGACCGGTCGCTCTTTGCTCTTGGCTACTTTAGCTTATTGCACGCATGTTTCTGGATGAGTCTCACACCTGGGCTTTTATAGCTGTTCACATCTGGCTCTCTCACCCCAGGCTCTGTAATCTTTGTGTTCACAGTGCCTGTGAACTTCATAGTAGATACTTCATAGAGGCTGTGTATTGAAAGGTGGGATGGATGAATAAAATGTTTTAAGTAGATAGATGAATTTTTTTGTTTGGTTTTTAAATCTTTATTGTTGAAAGTATTGCATATATCCTCCTTTTTCCCCCATTGACCCCTTCTAGCCAGTGCCCACCCCAGACCTTCACCACCCTGTTGTCTATGTTCATGGGTTATACATGCATGCATATAAGTTCTTTGGTTGATCTTCCCACCCACCCCGCCTTCCTTTTAAAATTCTACAGCCTGTTCCATGCTTCTATGTCTCTGGATCTATTTTGTTCATCAGTTTATTTTGTTCATTAGATTCCACATTTGAATGAGATCATGTGATCATTGTCTTTCTCTAACTGACTTATTTCTCTTAGTATAATATTCTGCAGGTCCTTCCATGCTGTCTCAAAGGATAAGAGATCCCTCTTTTTTACTGCTTCATAGTAGTCCATGGTGTAAATATACCACAGCTTTTTTTTTTTTTAACTCATCTACTGATGGGCATTTGGGCTGTTGTTTGTTTGTTTTTGTTTTTTTAATCATATTCTGAGTAACCTGTTTCCATCTTCTATAGAGTCCATACTTAAAATCTAATATGAAAACTGAAATTAGTAGATAGTACCTACTAGTAGTGGATACAAAAGCAAATGATATGATCCCTGCTCCCTAATTGATCACTGTAACTGGAGAGGGAGACAAGTAAACTAATCGTGCAATAAGAATTATGATAGATACATGGAGAGAATGCTGGAAGAGGCACTAACCCAGACTAGAATGGGGAGATTAAGGAAAGTGTCAGGGTGGCTTCCAGAAAATCATGATCCTTGAGCTCCATCCTGAATAAAGAATGAGAGTTAGAATTTTGTTCCACAGTCTATGTGTTATGATGTATAATAATGACTAGTAATGGGCCCCTAAGTCATCTGAATCCTGGATGATAAATAACAGTAATTGGAGCCCAAATCATTTCAATAATAAAGGTATTGCAGTTCTTTTTTAAAAATATATTTTTATTAATTTCAGGGAGGAAGGAAGAGGGAGAGAGAGATAGAAACATCAATGATGAGAGAGAATCATTGATTGGCTGCCTTCTGCATGCTCCCCACTGGGGACCGAGCCCGCAACCTGGGCATGTGCCCTTGACCGGAATTGAACCTGGGACCCTTGAGTCTGCAAGTCGACACTCTATCCACTGAGCCAAACCAGCTAGGTCTGTTGCAGTTCTTTATAAACTTGGCACATGAATGCACTTGTACTCAAAACCTCTGAGCTCCAGCACCAGGCCCAGACACATATGGGTAGGAACTGGATTGCCTGGTACCAGGTCAGGAGCTGAGGGGCAGCTTTATCCCAAACAGGGGTGCTTGCAAGAGTCCTTATTCCTGTAATGGGACCTTCCCTGTGACAGGGCTGACTGGCAGCCATAGCTGAGTATCCATCAACCTGGATCTCACTGTTAGCTCCACCTTAAAGATTCCCTGAGACCCTATCACATCCACTTTGAAGCCCCTCCAAAGCTGTTTGCAGCAACTTTTCCATATGAACTTCAGACTTTTCTAAACTCTTTCAAATAAGCTGCAGCTAGTGACAACAGGATCTAAACCTATCAAAAAAAGGCCCAAATCCTTGCACTAGCACCAGCCTGCCTTACTTCACAGCTGGGCCTTGCCTACTGAACAGCAGCTCTCTCACTATAGTCACAGCTTGTCCTCAAAGCCAATTGGCTAGGAAGTTAACTGTTCCCAGAGATGCCAATAGCAATCAAGGCTCAACTACAACAAGACTGTGCACACAGCCCACTCAGGGGCTCACC
>NW_006290677.1:851486-879681 GCF_000327345.1 Myotis davidii | reverse complement strand
CACACGTGCCCAGGTTTCAGGCTCAATCCCAGGTGGGAGCCATGCAGGAAGCAGCCAATTGATATTTCACTCTCACATCAATGTTTCTCTCTCTCCCTCTCCCTTCCTCTGTCTCTCCCTTTCTCTCTCTCTCTAAATCTCAATTTAAAAGTATTTTTTTAAAAATTCAGCAAAAAGGAACAATATTTGCATAAAATATAAAAGGGGGGAAATTATACAGTCAGCCCTCTACATCCACAAATTCTGCATCCATGGATCCAACCAAACTAGCCCAGTTGGTTGAATCTGTGGATGTGGAACCTGAAGATACCTATGGATAATATGAAGTAAAGAGCAAAGTGAGGTCTAAATCATTGTGGGAGTTCATTCATTCATTTAATAACTATTTTCTGAATTACTGTTATTTGTCAGTCATCTTATTATAATTGGGGAAATGCTGGTGCCTGGGTTCCCAAAGTTCACAGATTATTGAGAGAGACACATACAAGAGTAAATAACCACTGCACTGTGTGATAAATACCACAATAAAGTTATGTGGACACGGCACAATGTGGCCCCAAGGAGCAAGTGATCACCTGTACCTGGAGAGTCAGAGAAGTAGCACTTGAGCTGAGCTTTTGGATGGCTTAAGCCAAGAAATGAAGGTATGGTGCAACATGTCAAACTCAGGGGAACACGAAGAGTTTGATATGGCTGGAATATAGGATGGCTGGAGACATTTAAACAGGAAACTAAGAAAATCAGATATGCATTTAAATAGAGATAATATGTTTGGAACATTGAAACTGGAATCAAAGACACTTCCAATTAGGAGGCTATCCTAAGAGTGTAGGCTTGACTTAGAGGGGACAAATAGGTTAAAGTGGATATCATGACATTCAGAGAGATACTAGTACAAGGCAACATAGGATGAAATATTAAAATGCGTGGTTCAAATGATGGAAGCTAGGGGCAGTTAAAGTGAATCTGTGAGTGTCAATAATTCTAGAAGCTGTATTCTATAAATACTAGAGCCCAGTGCATGAAAATCGTGCATGGGTAGGGTCCCTATGCCTCGCCGGTGATCAGGGCCAATCTGTGGGCAACCAGCAGGGCTATTGGGGAGCCCCCGCCTTGGCCAGCCTGGTGCTGCCCACCCGTTGGCCTCGCCCCCTGACACTGCTGGCAGTTGCCTCCATCTGTGGGAGGTGACCAGTGGGGCGATGAAGGGGTGAGGGGATTGACAGGCAGTGCCAGCCCTCTTGCTGGCCAACTGCGTCCCCTACCAACTCTGTAGACAGGCGATCTGGGGGCCCCCAGTGGCACCCGCCTTGGCTGGCCTGGGGCCTGCAGGCTGGGGGCAGCTCCTGTGTTGTGCATCTGACCCCTGGTGGTCAGTGCATGTCATAGCAACCAGTCGTTCCACCCGTCGTTTCTCTGTTCGGTCGATTTGCATATTAGGCTTTTATTATATGGGATACTGTATTTCTTTTTAAAATTTCCAGTCTTCCTCTGGCTTATATAAAATACATTTTAGTTTAGTTCTTTTAATTTTTATTAAGTTCTCTCTCCATTTAATGGACAAAACATTTAACTTGCAGTAAAGAGGCAAGCTCTGTCAAAACAATGAGATACCACTTCACCCCTTTTACAATGGTCAAAATCTAGAACACTGACACCAGGTGCTGGTAAGAAACTCTCACTCATTGCTGGTGGGAATACAAACTGGTACAGCCACTTTGGAAGACAGTCTGGCAGTTTCTCCTAAAACTCAACATATTCTTACTATATGATCTAGCAAACATGCTCCTTGGCATTTACCCAAAGAGGTTGAAAAAATCACATCCTCACAAAAACCTTCACGTCAATGTGTATCGCAGCTTTACTCATAATTGCCCAAACTTGGAAATAACCAAGATGTCCTTTGGGAGGTGCGTGGATAAATCAACTGTGACACATCCAGACAATGAAATATTTTCAGAGCTAAAAAGAAATGACCTATCAAGCCATAAAAAGACATGAAGGAACCTTAAATTCCTATTACTGAATGAAAGAAGCCAATCTGAAAAGGCAACATACTGTGTGATTCCAGCCATATGGCATTCTGGAGAAAAGCCAAACTATGAAGATAATAAAAAGATTAGTAGTTACCAGGGGTTGTGTGGAGAGGAAGATGAATTCATGAAGCATGGGGGATTTTTTTTTTTAGGACAGTGAAACTATTTTGTATGATCCTATAATGGTGGATACATGGCATTATATAGCTATCCAAGGCCATAGAATGTATGACACCAAGAGTGAACCCTAGTGAAAACTATGCACTTTGGGTGATAATGATGTGTCCTGTAGGTTCCACAATTGTAACAAATGTGCCACTCTTGTGAGGGGATGTTGATAATGGGCAGAGGGTTATGCATGTGTGGAAGAAGAGGCTATATAAGAAATCTCTGTACCTTCCTCTTATACTATGAACCTAAAGTACCTTCCTCTTATACTATGAACCTAAAGCTGCTCTAAAAAAATAAATATTAAGATAATCAATAAAGGAACTAGCTCTAATATTTATTAACTATGTGTCTAAGCTCAACAAGCTTAGACAAGTTGGCTTATCTAAGTATTAATAAAATAAAACTTCTAATACTTCACAGGGTTTTTATTTTCTAACAGGAAAAAATAAATGAAAAAAATTAAAATATACACTTTAATATAATCAGTCCTCAGTATAAGGAATTTAAATTAGAAAAAGTAAATCATTTGGAGTGTGCTTAGGACATTATATTTGCATATTATTTTACAGATTTATTTCTTTGTTATTTCTCCCCATTATTAAAATAAGCATCATAATTCACTACAATATAAAATTGTATTTTAAAAAAGACATTTAAATCTCACAAATTAAGAAAATTCCAACTAATTGGGTGTAAAGACTTGTTCAGATCATTTGAAATAAATGAGGTCCAGGTAAAATACATAAAACCTACTGTCACTCAAGAATTACATGCTTTATGTCCATGCAAATAGGAAGCAATATACCAAAGTGCAGAGTCACTAATAAAATGGCCCATGTAAGTAACATAGAGAAGTTATGGGAAATGAGGTTTCACAATGCTCTTTTTTGTTTTCTAAATATATATTTCAGAGAGGAAGGGAGAGAGAAACATCAGTGATGAGAGAGAATCATTGATCAGCTGCCTCCTGCACACCCCTACCCTGGGGATTGAGCCCACGACCTGAGCATTTGCCCTGACCGGGAATCGAACCATAACCTCCTGGTCCATAGGTTGATGCTCAACCACTGAGCCACGCTGGTCAGGCCACAATGCTCTTTTAAAGCTGTATTCTTTCTGCAGAGAATCCCTTTGCATAGTAACCATGTAAGAATAACTCTTACTTCCAAAGGAATGATATTCTCTCCCATTTTTGTAAGTACCATAAAGCTTTCACTTTCCCATTTTTGATAGAAGCATCGGTGCAAGATAGTTCACTTTCTTCTTAATTTTGCAAGAAGTGTACATGAGGTGAAACTGACAGCCTTTTTGTCTGAGAAACATGAGAGAGAGGTGAGGTGATGGCACAGTAGAGAATAAATGCCCCTCTAAAGAGGACCCTGCTCTAACCAGTGGTTGCTATGCAACAAGTTTGAGAGTCATTGTTGATAGAATGTCTGATTCCACATGAAGCCACAAATCCATATTTTAGGCATTTTTTTTCTAATTTTAAAAATAAGCAACTAATTCAAAAACGTGTAAACACAGTAGGTCAGATTAAACCTTCAGCTTGCTGATTTGCAGTCTCTGGAATAGATCGTGCTCTAGACTCAGAGATTTTGAGTCAGAATCTGTGTGTTAATCTTACCTTTACAACTTAAGAAACAGTAAAAACTTGGGCAAGCATTTCATTTCACTAATTTAAAAAGTTGCCGTAATAATGTCTTCATCGAGTTGATGATTTTTCTTAAGACTTTATGTAAAAATTTTCAAGCACAAATAAAAGTTTGAAGACTTTTACTACAATGCACAACGTAGATTCCACTATGAACATGTTACTACACTTGCTGTGCAGGTTACCTATCCATCTATCAATCAACCATCCATCTTTCTTTTGGATCAGTTTCAAAGCAGTTGCAGACATCAGTGTACCTCCTTTCAATGACTGCTTTGAGAAATAAATGGGATGATGCACAGAAAGCATCAAGCACAATGTCTAGGACATGGATAAACATTAGAGTCATATTAGCCCCCTTCTCTATATCTATGTTTACTATGTATAGCTTGAATCTCATTGGATCCACTAAGAGTGTTTTTATACTCGGGAAAAGGGAGACAGTAACTCTTCATCAAAACCTTGTTGACCTCTATCTTCAAATTGTGTTCAGATTCAGACTTCTGGCTCCAGCCAAAATAGAGTATTCCCATACCTTTCTAATTCTCCCTCTTAATTAAAAATAAAATTAGCCCAGCTCAGTGGTTGAGCATCGACCTATGAACCAGTAGGTCATGGTTCCATTCCTGGTCAGGGCACATGCCCAGGTTGTGGGCTTGATCCCCAGTTGGGGGCATACAGGAGGCAGCCGATCAATGATTCTCTCTCATCATTGATGTTTCTATCTCTCCCTCTCTGAAATCAATAAAAATATATTTTTAAAAAACAAATAATTTTTTTAAAAATAGAAGAAGAGCCTGCTCCTATACCAAAAGCCTGGGGCAAGGGTAGGCTAATAGAACAGGGAAACTTTTGATAATAGTAGCCCCAACTCCAGCCAAACACCAAAGGGAAAAGTATCCCCTCACCCTTCCAGTACTAGTACACTATACAGTAGCTAGAGTTCTGACCCCACCAGGGACAGCCTGGGGAGGCAGTTATGATCCCCTCCACTGGATGGTGTCAGGGGGCCAAACAGAGCTGGACTTGCACCCCCATCAGGCAGCAGAGAGGCAGAACTAGGTGATGTGAAGGTATTCCTGGATGAGATTAACATCTGAATTAGTATATGGACTGAAGCAGATTGTCCTGTCTAATTTGGGTGACCCCAACCCCATAGAGGGCCTGAATAGAACAAAAAAGTATAGTAAGAAAAAAATGTTCTCTTTCTCTTTCTCACTGTCTTTGAGCTGGGACTTTGCTCTCCTGACTTCAGAATCCTACTTGAACTGAAACTTCCACTATCAGCTCCCTTGGAGCTCCAGCTTGGAACCTGCAGATCCTGGGACTTCTCTGCATCCATGACTGCATGAGCCAATTCCTCGTAATAAAATCCCTTATATCTCCTATTGGTTCTGTTTCTCTGGAAAACCCTAACTCATGCAGTCCTACTAACCACAAGAAATGGAAGAAGTTGGATTCTGCCAAAAGCCTGAATGATATAGAGGTGGATTTCCACCCCCCCCCTCCCCCCCGCAAGCTTCCCAACAGAGCTTGGCCTGGCTGATACATTGATTTTAGCCTTGTGAAATTCCAAACAGGTGACTTAGACAAGCAATCAGATTTCTGACCTACAGGGCTCATTCAGTAGGCAGCCAATCAATGTGTTTCTCTCACATTGATGTTTCTTTCTGTCTTTCCCTCTCTCTTTCACTCTCCCTAAAAATCACTGGAAAAATAGCCTCTGGTGAGGAGTAACAGAAAACCCCAAAAATGACAAAAGGCACATTGGTCAAATCTAAGGCTTGCAGAATACATTTCTTAAAACTACTTACATAGAGAATAGAACTAGATGCCTTCTATGATCCCTTGCAATCTTATATTCCATAATTTTCTGGCCTCTCCACAATCTCAGTGAACTGTTGACTCAAAATATGATCTTTTATCGTTTTATTGATGACCTCAAATCTGGATCTAAGGACCCAAATCCTATCCTTTGTGTCCAACTGCTTCCAAACATCTCCACGTGGATGTGCCAACATTATCTGAAACTGAAACTTGTAAAAATCACATTCATTCTGGGCTTCACTACCTTTCCCCTTTTGTGATTTATTTAGATAATCTTACTCCCCTCCTCCTCCAATGCCTGGGTCCTTGTCTGGGCCCACTATTTCTCTTTCCTACTTTCTTTTCATGTTGTCTTTTTTTCATGATTGCCGCTATCACCATTGTTTAGGCTGTCACTTCCTGGGACCTGGATCATTTGGTCAACATCCTAACTGATTTTTCTGCCTCCCATCATAATTATTCCTGGTACCTCAAAGTCTCCCAATGAGTCCTTACTACCTACAGAGTAAATTTTAATTAACTCTGTAAGACCTTTCATGTCTGGCCTAGTCAATCTAGTTTCTTGCTCCCCAAGTTTTCCCTCTCTTTTTGGATACATCCATCCTACCGAGTGCTATTTGGTGCTCAATATAAAAACAGATGTTTTAAACGATGCTAAAGTGGAAGTAAGGCTAGTTTAGGGAAATGTTTTGGAATTAAGAAATGGCTTTGCATGGTATTTTGGCACTTATTTCAGTGAGGAATTCAGTACTTTCCCTGATAGTAACATCTTTCTTGATATGAAGATCTATCTTACTTTGGGAAATGAAGTAAGTGAATTGCTGGTATCTCATATCCCAGTGAAAGTAAAAGCCATTTAAGTCTTGATTGGGTCACCTCTGAGCTGTGTTCTCTGCTTGTTTCTGCAGGGAGCCCCGCAAGGTGGTGCTGCACAAAGGCTCCACTGGCCTGGGCTTCAACATTGTGGGCGGGGAAGACGGAGAAGGTATTTTTGTGTCCTTCATTCTGGCCGGTGGACCAGCAGACCTGAGTGGAGAGCTCCAGAGAGGAGACCAGATCCTATCCGTGAGTATTTCTCCTTAATCTTCATTCCCATCATTCAAGAAAAAAAAAATGACTTTCAGTTATGACTCCAAAAGCACCTTAATTACAAAAGAAAAATGATGAGAGCATTACGGCTTCAGGTACATGTTACAGTTTAAATGGTGTTCAGGTGCTTGATGCTTGTTTCTTCCTTCGATACATGTAAAGGGGCTAGTGTTTTTATTTAGATTTTCTTAGAATATGTGCATCCAACTGAACATTGAGAAACATGCCTCTTTAAGGTATATTACTTATATTTTTAAATGCTTTTTTTTTTTTTTTACAAATCCAGGATTCTGTTCTAAAAACTACACCTTTACAATATGTATAGTTCTGCATATAACTATGTAAGAAAATGTGTACCATAATGCTATCCACAATTTGGTGACATTGATAAGTGGTAGCAGCATCATCATTTACCTAAATGCAAGAATTACCAACAACAAGTTATTGAGCACTCATTATTTCCCAAGAATGTTATAAAAGTAATTTTTAATTCTCACAATTACCCTGAAAGGTATTGCCCTATGTTCATATGAAGAGAATACGGTTAAATAACTTGTCAAACTTTATGTAACTTGAGTCAAGGGTTTAAACATTCAGTTTTAATACCCATTACATCTTCCCTCTCTCCTTTGCTACTTTCTTTAGTTCTTTTCTTCCTCTTCCCTTTCTTCCTCCTTTCTTCTCCACGTCCTTTCTTTTACTCAAATATGTAATGACTGCTTCTTTCCACTACATTAAACTATCTCCCTGGTACAAACTTTACGATAGGTAGTTAAATCCATTGTGAGTATTCATGTCTACACTGAAATGTTGGTACTCATCAAATAATAATGGGGAATTGCACAAGGAGCCTACTTCTTATGACTGAGGTTATGGGTTCATAACTCAGTGAAGCACTTAGTATGGTTTTTTATCATATACTTAGAAAAATTTGCTTTTGTTTTGTAGTTATAACTTATAGCTAGAATTTTCCAAGCAACCTTATATTTGTTAGCCTTATTCCATCCTCCCCCCGCTAAACACACACATGATTTACCTATATAACATAGTCAGCTGACCTGAGCAAAGTGTTCAGTGATCTTGCCTTATGTGTCATATGGTTCTCCCACACATGTGTGCCTTTGCTCAGTCATCAGCTAGCAGGAGTCTGGGAGGATTGAGTATGGAAGGAATAAGGAAAGGCCCAAACCTTGTTCTGTCATCTGAGAACTGAACATCACCCCTTCAACTACTTCCCCCATCTACTTCTTCTATACTTAAATGATATATAAGATATAATGATAAGGTTTAATATACACTATTAAACCTTACTGCCTATATTTATTTACATCTTTCTTTCTGTGCTAAGTGGAAAAAGCTCCCTGAAAACAAATTCTCTGTCTTATATGGTTTTGTATCCTTGACATTTAGCAAAGTGTCTAGTGCTTAGCAGTCTCTCAAAAAATGTTTATTGAATGAAAAAGTTTTGAATAAATATGATGATGCTTTAAAAAGTCACTGTAGCCTGAGAGATGGACTCTAAAATTCTATCTAGAACATACTAATGTAGCCTCATCTTCCTGGCTCAAAACCTGTAGAATGAGAATCCACTTATGCTTTTATTACAATCAGCATTCACATCGTCATAAAGTGCTCCCAGATACAAAGCATTTTCACATGCATTAATTTGGAGGATTTTCAAAGAAATTCTAAGGATCAAGACAGGTTATTGTTACTCTTACTTTCCACAACAGGGAAAGGGGACTCAGAAAGGCTACATGATTTGTTCAAAGCTCCGGAGCTACTGAATGTGATGTTGAACTCAAAATCAGGTCTTCTGATCCCAAATCAGTGTTTTTTTTCTCCCCACAACACCATCTCTTTTCAAGACCCATCAATGGTCTCATTCAGCCCTTCATAGTACACACTGCTCTGTGTACACACCACACCCAGGAGTGCACAGAACTAGAAAGAGCTAATATTTATGTGGTACTTTTGAGTCAGTCACTATTATAACTAATTTAACTTTATAACAAAAAGCCCTATGTCTTTATATGCTCTTTTTAATAATGAAGAAAACTGAGGCATAGAGATGACACTAGACTACTTAACTCTGTTTAAATGAGAAATCCCCTAAGCTGCAGATTTTATTCATTTTAATCTCTATTCCAGTGGTAGAAAAAAGGACAAGCTAATAATCTTCTTATGGCTCATTAAAGAAAACTCACAAGTAATTCTTCTTTCAAAAGTAGTTGTACCCATTTAAATAGTATTGCAAGGACCACATAGTAAATAAGGCAACTAATTGGAATTATATAGTCTTTTTAGAGATTACAGTTCACAGAAAAAAACAATCTCTGAAGTTAAGATCTATCTTCTTATATGTACAACATTGGTAAGAAATAATTCAATGATGAGCCTGTTACTTGCTTTTTTGTATGTGGAAAGGAAGAGGGGACAGTTCTCCTTTTTAATTTTGTGACAATTATTTAAACTGTGGCTAGACAGTAGCTAGTTTCAAGGCTCGGTATTGGAATTTCATTGGTTAACACTCTGAGAAAAGAATAAACAGGCTTGAGAGCTCAAACATCACAATATGAAAACAAAACTGTCAGAATAGAGTGATTAACAATGAAATGTGTAGGAAGGATATTCTGCATCTACTGCTTACACTGGACATATCAGGACAAGATATGCCTTCCTGGAAAATACAGGAACAAAAACTATGAATAGTAATCAAGTTAAATAAAAATGCAATACATATTACTAGGTCATATAAGGTTAATTGCAAACAAGTTATGCTAACAGTCATGTAGTATAGAGAAGAAAAATAGAATCCCCAGGGAAGAGAACTGGCAGGTAGGTCTCTACTCTCAATTAGTCTTTATGGAGAAGAGACTTCTATAATAGGCAATTACCTTTCTGATCAGGAGCATAATGTCCATACCTATTTTCCAGAAGTATTTTCCCGCACAAATTATAGAATCTAGTTTATTTATTTTACTAATGGCTTAACTATGTGCCAGGTTCTGTACCAGGTCTTAAAATCTCAAAAGTGAATGAGATAAATATCCTCAAAATGTTCACAGCCTAAAAGCCGATATATCAATATAGCTAATATGTACATGAGTACAGAGATAGAGATAGAGATAGAGATAGAGATAGAGATGATAGAGATAGAGAGATGATTAGATATAGATAGATAGAGATAGAGATAGAGATAGAGATAGAGATAGACAGATGTGGATATAGCATACTGAGGAAAGAGAGGAGATAAAACACTTAGAATAGAGCATGTCATATTTCTACTAACAACTCTGCATTAAGAATGGGCCGGATGCTTTTTAAAGAGTGTCAGGTAACCTTGCATAAGGAAGACCTCTTTAGGTAGTTTGAGCCATTCCTTCTTTGGGACAGGGCTTGGACTAGATCAGCATTTCCCAAAGTATGAAGCAGCAGGATTGCATTAGGGTGCCATTAAGAGAAAGGGTACCCGGGTACCAAGTTTCTTCACTGAAAAACTTCTCAATTACATGTTACCAGTGTTCATTGGGAATCTCCTTAGAGGCAGATAAAGTATATGATTCCTCCCAAACAGATGTGACCACCAAACTCTCCATAAGGAGCACCTCACAGGACACCAGCAGTGGGAAATGTTTTATTTTTATAGCTCCCCTGACTGACTGTTTTCCTACAAGGTAGTCAGCATACTTGCCTCTCAAGAAAAGGCAATCGGCTTTCTACTCTGTGTTAAGATTATGGGTGCCATCTAGTGTTCATGTATGGTCGAAGAGGGAGGTTCTACACTCCCTTGTAGAGATTTATTCCCCCATGCTCCCTCCCACCAGAGCTAAGGAACTAAAGTAGCTAAGATGCTGAGAGATAAATAAATCATCACCGGAGGCTACTACATCCCATGCACATATTGTGAGTGATCTTTTCTGTCTAAATTCTCCTTTGTGTATTCTGAGTCTCAGGGGTTTGTTGTAGAAAGCCTACTCCAATCATTGAACCTTTTCCATTCATGAAGGGGAATTTAGAGCATTCAGCGTGCAGTCACGTTGACTGTTAACTAGTGCAGTTGTCTCCTCTGGCTTTCTTCCTGCAGAGGGAAAGATAGAAAAGCTTCTGTTATTATTTGTTTCAGTGCTTTGATATGAAAAAAAAAAATGTGGAGCAGGGCACATAGAGGTAATACCCCTGTGAAGAGATTCTTCCCTGTCTCACCAAGCGATTTTAGTTTATTCATCCCTTGGGGATCCAAAAATGCCCACCCTGGCTGACCTTGCTGCTCCAAAGCTCCCTTTGGATGGACTGGAAGTATTTAACTAACCTGATTGGGAATGTGTGTTGTCAGGAGGGAAATGCTACAGCTGTTTAGCTGAAGGAACAATAGGTAATTGTGAATTTTTAAGTTGCAATTGGAATTACAGTGTGGACTTAGAGAGAGTGACAATGCATCCCAGCTGAACTGGGTGCTTGATTAATTCTCAGAGTACCTACTATCTTCATGTTTAGAGCCATGCAGTGGCTTTATATTTGCCAGATCCTTACTGGCAAGTTATTTAAATAAAATTGAGTACTGTGTACACGGTTCACCATCCTGGGGCACTGATTCAGTCACCCTTATATTGTTATCTCAAATGACAATTCTAAATCCTTTCTAGCATTATGCCTGAAACCCCCGTGCAGTGGTCTTTTTACCCAGCCCTTCCAGGGACCGCTACACACAGGCCATGTCCTTCCTCTCTAGCCCTGGCCCCACCCCCTCGAAGGAGCCTTGCTTTATCGTTTTCAGTGTTTGAGGGTTTCTGCCTAAGGGGCTGTTTCCCGGTGTTTCTGAAGCCATCACACCCTGACACACGACAGAGGCTTCTGAGGCCCCTGTAGAGACAGGGACAACAGCATCTCCCCGCTCTATGCTGCTCTGTCACCTCATTTCCAAAAGCACAAAAACTTCAACTGGAAGTCTCACCTAAGCAGCTCCTTTAGCTTCTCTCCTCTCATCCTCAACACAAGGAGTCACCCATGCTCTAGCAAAATTTCCGCCCTTCCCTCAGGGACAAGCATTAGTCCCAGCTCTGGTCCACCATGACCAGGAGAGCATTTTTTCTGGCAGCTCCACCCGCCCCACCTTCCCTAACCCCAGAAGAAGGGCAAAAAGACTTAGAGACCAACACTAGCTTAAACACAGCAGTACATATCTGGAAACTGGGATGATTCAACATCTGTATTCAGGTTAAGGGTAATTTCACAGCTTCCCCCAAGAAAATGGATAGACTTGTTCCCCCTACCCAGCTTCATCTCTGAGGACCTAGCTTATAATTTTGCTCAAAGAAACAGTATTTGCTGAAGAGAATTCTGAATATCTTTAGCTTGAAAGACATTGAATAACATGTATTTTGGGTGCATTCCCACCCTACTCCTTCTCATCAAAATTTGAGAAATTTAAGCCTTAGCCAATTTTCTCAGTGGTTAGAGCATCAGCCCATGAACTGAAGGGTCCGGGTTCAATTCTGGTCAAGGGCACGTGCCTCGGTTGCAGGCTCAATACTGGGCCCAAGTCGGGCCATGTGTGGGAGGCAAACAATCAATGGGTCTCTCTCACATCAATGTTCCTCTGTCTCTCCCCATCCCTTCCACTCTCTCTAAAAATCAATGGAAGAAAATACCCTCAGATGAGGATTAACAGCAATTTAAAAAAAGAAGAATTAAAAGATTTGATCAATTTCAGGGTCTGTATCAGCCAAGGCAACCTATTAAACAACTTTGAAGTGAAATCTACCCAAGTGGAGTTGCTGATGGTTTTGAAAAGACGAAGACTTCTTACCCTAACTATGATCCCCTCCTGCCACCCGTGTGCCTGTTCCAGGCATTGGTCTCTCTGCGGAACCCCTCTCTCTACGTTCACTGACTCTTCTCTGACCTTTGCCTCTCAATTGTGCAGCCTACTCAGCTGTCCCACCTTCTGGACTTGTCTTCCTGACCAAAGCAGAGCTCACTGCTCCCCTGCTCAGGGACCATCTCAATTGCTCAGGGGAAGGGATAACTTTCCTCAGCCTTGGCTTCAGAGCCCCATCAACCTGGCTGATCCCTGGCCAACCTGCCAGAGGGTAGGGACTCAGCTGGTTTTAGCAATGTGAGTTCTTTATTCTTGTTTATTGCCCAGGATTATAAACATCTCCATCACATACTAACTTCCAGCCTCTAGGAAGAGATCATTTATTATTATTATTTTTTAGATATTCCTTACCATCTAGTCTTTTTTAAATTTGTCTTTATTGTTGAAAGTATTACAGATGTCCCCTTTTTTCCCCATTTACCCACTGCACCCCACACCTCCCCTAGGCTTCCACCACACTATTGTCTGTGTCCATGGGTTATGCATATATGCATATAAATTCTTTGGTTAATCTCTTCCCACCCACCCACGACCATCTTCCCTCTGAGGTTTCTTCCATGCTTCTTGCTCTCTAAGTTTAAACAGTTTATTTTGTTCATCAGTTTGTTTTGTTCATTAGATTCCACATATAAGTGAGATCATGTGCTACTTGTCTTTCTCTGACTGGCTTATTTTGCTTAGCGTAATACTCTCCAGGTCCCTCCATGCTGTCTCAAAGGGTAAGAGGCCCTGGGAAGAGCTTATTTAAGAAGCATGTCATAGATCTGGTGTTATACAGAACACACTTGAGAATAGCTGGAACTGGCATCATCAAACTGAATTTCAGACTTTTGAATGGTCCTTTTAAAAAGCATGTCCAATAAAAAGACAAGATAAGGGATGTTCTTTACAGGGACCTTATTAACCTATTCATATAAAACAAGTCTGCAGACATTTACTTGACATTGACTGGGTGCCCAAAACTACTAGGCACTGAGAACACAACATGGAAAAAGATAGTATATCTTTAGTGAACAAGTAGCATAAGGACAGGAGGTAAACACATTTACGAGGTATTCTCAATATAACATGGAAAGTGCTGATGGTAAGGTCTGGTGACCATATGGTCACAAAAGAGAGGCTGTCCTTAGCCCAACCTGGGAATGTGGGAAGGCTTCAGGAAGAGAAGATTCCTAAGAAAGAGGGCCCTGAGGAAGCAAGAACAGTAGAAAATTAGGGATAAAATACCTAATATTTTGGAGTATGAGCTTAGCACTAAGTATTGTACAGGATACCACATGATCATTTTATTGAATCCTAACAACCTTGTCAGGTTGGAGGCTCAGAGAAAGTCAATAATTTTCCCAAGATCCCACACATAATCAACAATGACTGTGGTATTTGAACCACTATTGTTTCTGATTTTAAAACTATTCTTTTCTGTAATTCCAACCTTAAGAAAGAGAATTGAATTTAGCAGCCTGCTTACATCTGAAACTATCTGCACTCTAAGTTCAAACAGTGAAAAAAACATAAATGCCTGAAATAATAGAACATTTACAAGGGGACATATGAGCCACCACAGGAAGCCATTGTACACATAGACACTAAAACTGAGGTGACTTAGAAGCAGCATCTAGAACCACTGATGTTTCTCTTAAGGGCAAGGTCTGTGTCTCATCCATCTCTGCATCCCATTAATTAGCATAGAGCCCAGCAACTAAACAAATGTTGGATGAATGAATGATGAATGAATGAATGGATAAATGAATGAATGAATGAATGAGACATCCTTGCCCAGTTCTCTGAAGACCCCTGAGAATTGTAGGGCTTCTGTCTGTTGTATTCATCTAGGCTCTTGGCCCTAAGGACCCTTCTAAAGATTCAGAATATCTCAAAGTTCTTTTCTCTCTGACCAACAGAATATATCTTCCAAGTCAGATTCTTTCCTACGGACTAGTAGTAATTCCAATGAATCAGGAAAATGTTAAATAAGTATACTATATGCTAAATGCTAAATACATGATGTGTGTTTAAAATCTGTTTATATTATATAGTCTCCTCCCAGAAAGGTGTTCAGGTGATTAAGTTCCTACACAAGCCTCAAAGGCTAACACTTGATCCACCCCCTCTCCACACAAACACTGAAAATGAGCGATCACAGCTGACCCCTGATAAAGAGGCAACCTGGCAGAAAGAGCTCAAGTTGTAGAGAAGGAATGATCCTCAACCAAAAGTGGACTGACTTTTAGTGCCAATCTGGTTTTGCCTCAGACTAACTAACTTTGCTAACAACCCTTACATTCGCAACACCATTTCTATGCACAAAGTCCCTGTCTATGGACATGGTCTCATTTGATCCTCACAGCAACACTTCAGGACAGCAAGGAAAGTGATCACTTGGCTGTTTACACAGCAGGAAGCAAGACGAACACTGATTTTCTAACTCAGAGCCACTCAGACTCCAGGCATAAGCCTCCTGTCCCAACCAGCTATCTTATCTATAATACTCACTACTTTAGGGGAGTGCCTGATGGGAGTCTGGACAGTGAATTCTCATGCCTTGGTTCTGGACTCCAGACAACAGATATCAGCTGTGGGTGACTTCACTGGGAAAGGAATTTATTGGAGAAATAACAGCTAGCTCACTGGATCTTCAGGGAGGCTGGGAAAGCAGACTCAGAACCAGGAGGAAATTCTGCGGAAGGACAGTCTGGTAAGGATGCTGCTCCTGAGGCCCTCGCTATTAGCCACTTATGGCCAGGTCACACCTGCTGGAGGGGCTGTGAAAAAATCTCTCTCCATACACCTCACACCTTAGTGTGGGAATTCCAAGTTCCTGGCAGGAACCTCTGCTTGGCCTGCCCATGCTATGGGTACTGAGGGATGGGGAAAAGGAATATCTGCCCTCCCTCTCCACAGCTTCTCTAATGGGGCATAAGGCTGTGCCTCCTTCCTATCGTGGACTGGCCTCTAATACAAAGGATATTTGGACAGTGAGCAGTAAATGGTACATGCCTACTAGAGATTATGTGGCTCATTGAGTTCTTACTTGAGGAATATTTTAGATCTAAAATCTTGAGACTCATATTTGGTTCTTAAACAATAGAAATTATGTGTGGGGAGCAGCCTCCACTGGGAGGGGCATGGGCCTACCTCTGGTTAGCGGGCAGTGCTTTCTCTAACACTGCTTACTCCAAGATGCCAACAAGAGATTCAGGCAAAGATGAGGCATCACATTTTCCAATGTCTATGGACCATTTCTAATGCTGATGATTTTCTGTTTTAAGCACTTTGGGCCCCAAAATAATTAAAAATGTCTTTCTAAGGTAAACGGATTTGCAAACCAGTGTACCTTGTCTTAAAAAGTCAGTGCGGGTCTATTAAACAGCTACAGAAGCTCTCTAACAAATGAGTAAATGGATCATTGTTTCTTTTCAGGTATATCTACATTTTGGTCTTTAAAAGGGATGAGGAGCAGGTCAAATGGGGCATGGTCTCCAACCTATTGTTTTTAGTTTTGTTGGGAAATAAAAATATAGAGAAAATTATAGATAAAACACATAAGAAAAATATAGAGAGAAAAATATAGAAAATATATTATCCTACTCTGGATGTGACACTGCACCTGGGATTAGAAATATAGCAGCAAAGGCAATAGATGCCATCCTTACCCTCACAGACTTCACAAATTTGAGTTCTGAGTGCGCACAGGTATTGGAGAGCACAAACAGGGTGACCTGACCCAAACCAGGGGGCCAGAAAGACATTTCTGCAGAAGCGATATCTTACCTTGGGCTGAAAAGATGTATAAAGGCCTGGCCAGGGGTCAGGGCAGGGGAGGAAAACAGAAGCAGGAAATCAGCATGTCTGGTGACCTGGAAAGCAGGGGAACACCCCGTGTGAAGGGTGATGAGGAGACAGAGTGAGAGGGAATTTGGGGAGAGGTGAGATTAGCCAGAAAGGGGGCACATACACTTTCTAAGGCCTTGAAAGTGAATGGGGATGGAAGGGCAGCAGGAACTTGTGGAAAGGTTTTAAGCAGAGTAGAGGTTGTAGTCACCAATTCCAACCAGGTGGGGGCAGTGCTTCCCCACACTCACAACTAACAAGCAATTTTCTGACATCAGCTGGATCTCCTACAATGTAACTCAATTCTTACACTGTCTACCAGGAGATAGCATTAGATCCCGCAGGTTAAGGGCTCAGTCCTATGAGACTGCCTACTCCTCACCCCTACGCCACTTCAGATGCCAGTGTCATGTCCCCATTATCACCTGTGCTTCTGATCTACTGGTTACAGCTCAGAGCAGCCCCGTCCTTGGGTTCTCAGAATTCAGAGAAATATCTTGCATATTAGATCACTGGTTTATTATAAAAGGATATAACTCAGGAATAGCCAGATGGAAAAGATGCATAGGGCAAGATGTAGGAAAGGGCACAAAGCCCGTGTGTCCCGTGTCTTCTTCAGGCACACCAGTTTAACCCAGGTACTCTTCAAACCCTCTCCTTTGGTATGTGTTTTTTAATTGGCTGTTTTTTAAAATTTATCTTTATTGTTGAAAGTATTACAGATGCCCCTCTTTTTTTCCATTGACCCCCTCCACCCTGCCCCCACACCATCACCCCTAACCAGGCCTTCACCACATTATTGTCTGTGTCTATGGGCTATGCATATCTATATATATAAAACCCTAATAGGCAAATAGACCAAATGGTGGAACAACCCAACAACCAAACAACTGGTCACTATGATGTGCACTGACCATCAGGGGGCACACGCAGAACATGGTGGGTGTCAGCAGCAGGTGGCAGAGCGCAGAACATGGTGGGCGTGGGCCGCAGGGGGATGGCGGAGCAGGTGAGTAGGGATGCCAGACCAAGGTGGGGTGCCGGTCAGTGTCATTGGGGTGAGCCACTGGTGGTTACTGAAAATTATTTGCTCCTCTGCGCTGCAGTCCCACCCAGCACTCGCACCCACTGCCGGCCCCAGAGCTGCCACTCACACCCACTGTTGGTGCCCAGCCCCAACCACTTGGCGCCATCAGTGGGTGCCAGTGGTGGCTGCCAACCCCAGTCACCCCTCAGGGCTTCTCCACCTCCCCTTGCTACTGAGGGGTGTTCAGGGCTGGCAACTGCCTCCCACACCCGCTGCCCACGCCAGAGCCGCTGCTCACAGCCACTGCTGGCACCAGCCCTGCTCACACTCGCAGCCAGTGCTGGAGCCACCGCTTGCACCCCCTGCCAGCACCCGGCGCCAGTCCCAATCTCTCGGCACTGCCAGCGGTTGCAAGCAGTAACTGCCAGCCCTGATTACCTCTGAGGGCTTCTCTACCTCTCCCTGCTCTTGAAGGGTGATCGGGGCAGCAGCAGCCACTCGTACCTGCTGATGCACTGGCCCGCTTGCACCCCCTGCTGGCGCTGGACCCAATCGCTTCGTGCATCAACATCAGTGTGTGGGAGCGGCAGCAGCAAAAGCAGGGCTGCCAGCAGATGGGGACAGGGGCCATGGCTGGGTGGAGGTGCAGAGGATGGGCCGAGACCCACCTCTCTGCCCACTGCAGCCTCGAGGCCCACAGTTTCATTTAAGGTGTACAAATTCGTGCACTGGGCTTCTAGTATGCATATAAATTCTTTGGTAAATCTCTTCCCATGCCACCCACCTTCTCTCTGAGATTCGTCAGTCCATTCCATGCTTCTATGTCTCTGGGTCTATTTTGTTCATCAAATTCCACATGTCCTTTGGGGTTTTATGGAGGCTTCATTACACAGACATCACTGATTAAATCATTGGCCATAGGTGATTGGTTCCATCTCCAGCCCCTGTTCTCTCCCAGGAGGTCTGAGGATTGGGACTAGAAGTTGCAACCCTCCAAACACGTGGTTGGTTCTTCTGGCAACCAGCCCCATCCTTAGATACAGTCCAAAAGTTACATCATTAACCTAACTAAAGACATCTTTGTCACTCTCATCACTTAGGAAATTTCAAGGGTTTAGGAGTCCTGTGCCAGAAACTGAATGAAGACTAAATATTTATTTCTTATTATAAATCATAACATCACACAGGAATAGCATGATCAGAACTGACAGACCTGGTGAACTTGACTTGGAAATTGGAAAAAAAAACACACTAACTGCAATTAAACAGACCTAGGATCCAGTCCTAACTTCACCTTTTTCTAACTGTGTGGTCATGGTCAAGTTTTATAAAATGTCTGAGTCTTAGAATTTTACCCTGGGAGATAACAGAAACCATACTGTGTGAAGTGTATAACACACGGGATGTGCACAATATATATCTCTTACCCCTTCTACCTCTCACACTAAATTCAAAACCATTTTGTCCAGAACTGACCACAAGGGGCTTGCTGCATTAATCTCATGGGGCTTACTTAGGTAATTCGAAGACCATGAAAGATTCCCAAGAAAATTTATAGTGGTTGTATTTTGAAGCCAATTAAGAATTGTCATTTGCAGAGAACAGTAGTCTAGTTCCAATTGCAAGCAACCTGGCTTTGATTATGCTAAGAGTTTCCGCCACTGTGCCCATACCACCTCCTTCCTTCCCAGCTGGCCCTGCCTAATTAGGTTTTCCTCATCGTAATTTTCTATGTCAAAGGGCTCTAAAGGCAGAAGAGAGAGAACTATGTTTATATTTCTGCTTATGAAATGCACTTATGAATGGCCTTCTATGGATCTAGCATTATACAGAACACACACATGCACAATACATACACGCACATACTAGTATATGCACACATCCTTACTTCACACTTTTCATGAAGGAAAGTTAAGTTACATAATGCATCCAAAGTAATCAAATTAAATGGAAACATGGTTATTGAGCTGTCCTTTTTTTATACATTTTTCTAGTTATGTGCAGGCACTGTGGTATATGAACCTCGTGCAATAAGTGAACCTAGTGTGACTGAGGTTATTTCCTGAGAATCCACAAGGTGGCAATAAAGGGTTTTGCACAGAACTGTATGTATCTACCCGTAGTGTCTGGTTGCAGGCTGAGCTTTTATTCTATTATTAAAACTGTTTGTTGTCATAATGCTAGACTTTCAAAACATAATTCAAGGAATGAAAAGTGAATTCAAATCTGAAAGTAAGACTTTGTGGCTTTGTTGCTTTACCTAACAAAGCACATAGAACCAACCAGGAGACCCAAGAGCCAAGATGGCTTGAGAAAGCTCAAAGTGAGAAATGTTGCTCCTCTCTGAACATAGACTGATGAGATAATTCTCCTGCTTGAGAGAACGAAAGAGAGGGGTCAGTGAAGGACCCATAGTTAATCTTTCATATAATTCAATTGCTTGGGATTTCTCTATGTTCAAAGTCTACGCTGGATCCTTCCTGCTGGACACTGTTAGAAATGATGCTGTGATCCAAGCATGTATTGCCAATATCTCTCATATTTCCTGGGCACTACACACTGCACTACACTAATGCTATTTTATCCCTGTATTTTTATTATTCTACTGGCGCATTTATAATAGTAATAGTCCTCATAAATAGTAAAGTCCTTTGGGCACTCATCATCCAGCTGCCTAATTTCTCTGTTTCCCTCCTCCTGACCTCGCTCCCTTACTACCTTCAAATTCGTGGGCATTTTTTATTTTTTTTAAAAAAGAGCACAACTATCATTTTTGCTTACTTGTAAAAGACTCTCCTTTCACCTCTGACGGCTTGTCTTTGTATTTTCTGAACTCAGTTTCTTCACTGAGAAAAATTCTGATACATGCTATTAAGATAATGTGTGTTTCAATTCCCTTTCTAAGATCTAAACTCTGTTCATTTATCACCCATCCCTGTCAACAACAAACTCTGTAGGAGTTTTCAGTGCCCCAGTGCCCGTGTTATTTTGCTATACAGATGTAGTGATGACCACGCTGGGTATACGCCCTCAAGATACTTGTAAGCCCCCTGTAGCAAAGGAGTTCCGTGGAAGAGACAAACCCTGACCTGGTGGTCTGGGGGAGATTGATGCTCTCCTTAGGAATGGGAAGACTCCCCAAGACCTGCCCACCTCTCAAGCCTAAGGTAAACCATCTTTTCTTCCGACCACAAATGAGGAGCATGAAGTCCGGTACAGAGAGGGATAGGAGGATGCTCAGGAATGCTGAACAGACGTGAGCTACAGGAGGCCAGTCAGGCCTCTGACCCCAGGCTGGGGAGTTTGAGTTCAAGACTGGGGTAGGAAAACTTCCCGGGCACAGCCACTCAGTGCGCCTGAGGACATTCCTGGCCCCTCACTCCTCTGTGAACTAAAAGGAGGGAAACTGACATCTCAAAGTCCTTTCCAGCTGCAACATGCTGGCAATGTACCGGGGTAGGCAAAAGTGGGTTTACATTTGTGAGTACATGAAATAGCTTATTCTTGTATTACTATTAATTATTATATTACTTCTTATTATTATCAACCTACTTGTTTCCACCTCTGTATGTGTTTGAGAGAATCTCGGGAGATAAAAAGGAGACCTTGAAAGTTTTTTGAACAATCACTTTATAATTAATAATTAAAATGTTTTTCTTTAAATAATGAGTTTAACAAATAAAAATTGAAGACATGCATTGTCTGAGTCCATTGGTTATAATTTAACCATCGGGCTAAAGTCTAAATTCCCCAAAATAGCTTTTTTTAAAAGTTCCAGCCTTATCTTTAACCCTTCCCTCCTTTCTCTGTTATCTAACCACATTTAACTTTGACTCTCCCCAGCCAACCACTCTCTGAGCCCCACCTTCTCCTGAGCAACTCTTCTATTCATTCTTCAGATCTCACAACATATTCTTTAAAAAAAATCCTACTTTACCCTCCCAAAGCACACAAAACTGCCTCCTGGTTAGCGTTTCTTCATGCACTCATATACCCAGTACTTTCCCTATCACAACTTTTACACGCTCATTTGTAATGATATAATTAATAACCCATTTTCCTCATGAGATCATAATCCAGGGCACTAACTCTCTGTTGGCCTGACGCAATAGATATCCTATACATATTTCATTAATAAATAAATAAATTTGGATGATTATTTTAAGTCAGTAGATTCTTTGTGAAGACCTAACAAAATATAGCACAACCAGTAATGCACAGCATTGAATATCTCTACTGTGCAGGGCATGAGGGTAGGGTTGTCCTTATAGGTTGACCTTGAAGAATTACCAACTGACAGGAATTTGTATGACCCAACAATATCTGAAGAATGTTTATAAGTCTGCTCAGCATCTCTAAACTAAAAAGGGTTTTTTTTAAGTAGTTATAGCTTCTGTATAACAACCACTAGAGGGCAATGAAAGCAAACTTTGAACATCTTTTAAAGGAAAAATAGAATTAAAAAAAAAAATTTTCTGATTAAAATCTGAATAGATGATCTTATATTTGGGATAGTTTTAGGACCCATAGGCTGTAGTTTCTGTGATTATGGGCTTGGTAGTTATAATTACCTTTCTAATGTGGTATGAAAACCTAGATTATCTGTGATAACACCACCTTACATTTTGTGCTTTATCTTATTTGAATCTCCCACAAAACTAGCAGGGAATCTATTCTTGTCCCATTTTGCAATAAAAACACTGAGGTTCAGAGGTGTGAAAACACTAAGTAGCCGTAAGAAGGCAAACTACTGGCACAAATCCTACAATTGCTTATTGACTGCTTACATTTTCCAGGCGCCCACAGGTTCTTGCTAAAGCAGAGAGCTGAGAAAATACAGTTCCCACACTTGATTCCATCAGTTTGGAATGGAGATATATGGCAGCAGCTCCTTAGAAGAAGGCCTTTTGGTTTTAGGTGACTACACGGTAGCCATCTGATGATCCTGCCAAAATACCTCCCTAGACTCTATTTACAGAAATGTACCTAGGACAGATATTCTTCTGGACCCCACACTGGTTTAGACACTTCTTAGAATTATATGTTTCATTGTAGTTGCTGCATTTTTATAAAGGAATCAAGAAGCAACAGATTGGGATTAGTGCATGTGGTATATTAGAGAGTGAGAGGGGAATGGGTTGTCCTGAAGAGGGGAATTCAAGGGAGATGGAGTTAGAAATAGTGATGCTTAAACATGTTAGCTCTGGAGTCAGGAAGAGTATGTCTGATTTGGCATACACACTAAAAGTAAACAACTAATACTTCCAGGAATCTGGGTTGGCCTATTAGCATGTAAAAAAATGGAAACCAATACATGTTTGTAAAATGGTCACTCTAAGGTTCACTTACTAGAGAAGAGCCCCCTGACAGCCACAGTGAGAAGTCTTTTCTGGAGACCCTGGTGAGGTGGGTGCGGCCTTGCACAGCTGCACAGGCCAGGTGACGGGGAGCTGAAACCCTCAGTGGCTTCTTCCCTCTGCCCTCAGTAAGTTGGCCTCCAATCTCTCCCACCACCTGTTGGGTGAGCCATCATGAGCTGGGCAGTCCTTCAATCCAGCTGGAGTGTGGGTGCTGCAGGAGGGGGTTTCCTTTGCTTGGGATGGTTCTGTGTCCCCTACAGGTGGCAGGCCTCTCTAGGGCTCAACTGGCCCTTCACCCCTATCTCCAAGATGGCATCTGTCAAGTGTGAATTTATGACAAATTTCACTTCTGAGGAGGCCATTCATCACAATAAGTTTTCCGTTATAGGACCTGAATCAGTTAGCATGGCCTGGGCTACCACCATTTTATTAAAATGCTTGAGTGATGAACATGCCTCTGTGGATATTGGTGAAGCAAATGGAAGGGTGGCACGGTAGATTTTAAATGTGACAGTCCTTTCATGAAAATGCCAAATACTGCTGCCAGCACAAATTACCTTGTTACTGAAAACACCAGTTTAGTGATTATTGCAGCAGGTGAGTGCCTGGAAAAAGTAGAAACACATACACCTTAATTTAATACAGTGAAACCTGGCCATGTTTAAATTAACCATTTTCAATATTACCCAATAGAGTGTGTGCTACAAACTGATTATTGTTTCCAATCCGGTGGACATCTGAGCTTATGTAGCCTAAAAATTGAGTAAATTTCCTCAAAAGTGTGTTATTGAAAGTGGCTGACTGCATGTTTTCATTTTTTTATTACTATTATAATTTTTTAAGTTTTTTTATTGATTGGAGAGAGAGAGATCAATTTATTTTTGCACTTATTTATGCATTCATTTGTTGATTCTTGTATGTGCCCTGACTGGAGATGGAACCTGCAACATTAGCATATTGGGACGACACTCTAACCAACTGAGCTACCTGGCAAGGGCTGTTTTCATTTCTTGACTGAACCACTCTGAAAGCTGATATGGGTGGATCCTTGGAGAGCATGGAGACTCAAGTTTCCGTGTTAGCATTGCTGGTTGAAAGAACTGAACTCGGATCATATGAACTGATCAAGGTCCTGAGCAGTGGAAAAAAATATCAACAAAGAGGTGACCTAGTGCCTATGAGATTATTAAAATGATGGGCAATACATCTTGGACCATTGGCCTATCTGTAGTTGATTCAGTGCAAAATCTTAGAAGTGGACATTGAGTTTTGACCTTAAGTAAGGGCCTCCTTGAAGTATCCCTTATATTCTGGGAGAATGGTATTACAGACCTCATAAAGCTAAAGCTGAACTCTGAAAAGGAGGCCCATTTGAAAAAGAGTGCAGAAACACTGGGAAATTCAGAAAAAGCTCATGCTTTAACATTGTTTGAAGCTACCATTCTAAAGTTATTAAAGAAGATATTGTAGATATAGGATGGTCTAGGTCAGTGATGGTGAACCTTTTGAGCTCGGTGTGTCAGCATTTTGAAAAACCCTAACTTAACTCTGGTGCCGTGTCACACATAGAAATTTTTTGATATTTTCAACCATAGTAAAACAAAGACTTATATTTTTGATATTTACTTTATATATTTAAATGCCATTTAACAAAGAAAAATCAACCAAAAAAATGAGTTCGCGTGTCATAGGTTCGCCATCACTGGTCTATGTTAAGCTTTTGAATATACTTGAAACCCTCAAAGTTGGAAATAAGGAAGTGGGTAGAGTGATTCCCCTATATATTTAGCCCTCATCTTTTTTATTTAACATCCAGATGTTGGATGACACTTATTTTTTACAAGTCCTAAGAGATTGTGTCAAAGGAGGTATTTTTGGTACTTCTAATGCACAATACTTGTCTACTCTAAATATGTAGTTGCCATTTGGTCTGAAAGGATTTATGATGTAGGTGTTTATTGTGTTATAAGAAGTCTTATTCTAAGCTGGAAAATGAAGTAATTCTAATTCTTTTAAGTACATACTAATTATTTTGTTCTGGCTAACTTATACCTATGTTCATTTATATACTATTAAAAAAAAAAAGTTGTCTGCCCTGGTTGGGTGCCTCAGTTGATTGGAGCATTGTCCCATCCACCAAAAAGTTGCAGGTTCAATTTCCGGTCAGTCAGGGCACATACCTAGGTTGCAGGCTTCATCCCTGGTCTGGTGTGTATAGGGGGCAACCAATCGGTGTTTCTCTCTTCCCCTCTCTTCCTCTCTCTCTCAAATCAATAAAAATGTAAGCTTTGGTGAAGTTTTTTTTTTAAGTTGTACCTACCTCCACAATGTAAAGATAAAATTATATATACAGGGAGTGGTGTTAATGGGGAGGGAGAGTGAGTCGGGATCCTGACTCTGGATTTGTAATAATGAACTTGGGAATTTTACTTTGTGCCTCCATTTCCTGGTGACTTTTGTCTATTGATAGAGCTGTTATGGGAAATAATCAATATAAGGCATGTATGTGTGCTGAAACACTGGCATGTGAAGGATTTAATAAATGCTTTTGTTTCTGTTATGTTATTAAAGAATTTGTTTTTGCTGTGTTGTTAAGGCTTTTGGAAGACTTGTTTTGTGTTGACCCAGAAAACGTATCAGAATCCTAAGGGGCACCAGCTAAAAGCAAGAGTTAATGAATCTGACAGTTTTGTTTTCTAATTCTGTTATAACGCCTAAGTAATCTTGAGCAAGGCACTCAGCCTCACTGAATCTCGATGTTCTTGTGTGAAGCATTTACTGTGAGTCTTCACTATGCTGAGTCCAGTGGATAGAGAGGTAGGGTCTCATTTCACTCCATTGTAGTTGATGAAGCAGGGGCCAGCTGACCAACTTCAGGGATTTCGGGTCTTGGGAGAATGTAGTCCTACAAAGGATGGAACTTCTTATTAAATATCAAAGGATCCTATCAGGAGTATTTCTTTCTACTCTTGAAGATATTCGAGATAAAATGTTTTCATATCCAAGTTGTCTTCACATGGTGTGTCAGAAACTGGTCCTCAAGTGGTCATTTGTTCAAAATTATTTCCCTTGGAATAGCATTTAGCCTTTAAGGGTGGCTGGTTCCTTTATTTCCCAAGAAGTAAAGAGAAGGAAAAATGGTGACCATGGAGCCAGAGGTTTGAACTTTGCTTTACTGCTAACTCACCGTGAGACCTTTGGACAAGTATTTAACCTCCATGAACTGAGTCTTCTCATCTCAGGGCCGACTTCTACCTCAAAGGATTGTTGTAGGGCTTAAATGTGCCAGTGTATATAGAACACCCAGCATGGTACCTGCCACAGAGTGGGTGGTCAGTGGTCATGCCTTCTTTAGTGGTGCCACCAGGAGGCACCACGCTCACATCCCTGTGAGCCGGCCTCAAACTCCCAGAACAATAGACATTGGCCTCTTTCATCATGATTGCCCCTCTCCTCAACCCAATGCCGGTGCTCCCTCCAGGTGAAAGCTGACTTCTGATACATTCCCCACACTTTTGGCCTAGGAACTCCCCTCCCTCACACTCTGTGTGTACTTAGAATTCCAGTGTCCTCATGCTCTTTTGCTGTCCCCAATGAAAACCTGCTTCTTGATAAATCAGATGCAGCAGTTCACATTGAGGTTGAAGTCAGGAAACAAGGCAATGTATTATCCCAACTACATCAAGATTTTAATATGTAACAAGCTTAAAGCCAAAGCAATAAATCTCAAATGGCAGAATTATGGGATTTCCAACCGCCTTTATAAGGAAAGACTTTCAGAAACATAATAAAGTCTTTTATAGCATATGTTTTTACAGTTTATGAGGCTGTGATCTCCTTTGTGGCAAAGCCAAGTTTTGTTTTTATTGATTCTGGTACATGGCACAGCCTCTGGCACATGGGAGGCATTCAATAAATGTAGACAAAATGGTCTTGAGGCCATGTCAGATGGACGGACTTATTTCTTAGCCCACACATTACTGTTAAACACAAACACAAAACATTTACAAAGCACCAAAGAGTAGGGAGTTGGAAGAAATAGAAGCACTTTGCTTTAGTTTTGAGGCTAGAGGAAGTAGGATGCCCTTTACTTACTAGGAAGAATTTCATAGCAGAACTAGAATTTGAATTGGGCTTTCCAAGGACAAGGTGACCACGTGACATGTGGCTATCAACAAGATAGAGGGTTCCCAGCCCAGCGGACAGCACAGATATAAGTTCAGAAGCTACTAGACAAGGGTTCTGATGACATTAGAAGTACTTGTCTGAATAGCTGGTTTTGGAAAGTTAAAACCTATGCCCCAGCGTACATTTTTCTGCTCCGTTTTGGTTCCCTTTGAACATTTGAAACACTTCTTCTCCCACATATCCTCACACTTCTCCTACACACTCCCAACCCCCCTTCTTTCCCACGTATATAGCCAAAAAAAAGTCTCTCTTTGTACTAATTTCCTCTAATCTTCCGCTCAGTAATGTGAAACAGTCAGAACAAGTTTCAGCTCATTAGTTGGCACTCTTAACGCCTTTCTCTTAAAATAGTCAAAGATTTGCTCTTTTCCTTAATAGCCAACAATACATTCGGATTTCATATCCCTTACCCCATTGCCTAAGGCTGAAATTTTCACAATATCAAACTCAAATTTGAGCCTTCTAAAACTACTCTGGCAAAAGAACCAAGCAGATTTATTTTACGGTTTTTCCCTTAATCTAAAAGCAAATAAAATGGATTTTACTTAGTAAATGTTTTTTAACCAGGAAATTGCCACCCCCCCCCAAAAAAAGTCCTTAAATTTCACATGACATTCACATTCAAAAGTACAAAATTGAAGCTTTTCATTATATCAGTAGTAGTTGAACCATATGCATTTGACACTTTTGTAGGTCAAGACTAATACTGGCAATTTTGTATCATTCAAACTAACTTGGATTCTTATCTAGCTAGCACTCACAGAATCCTCACAAGGTGTCTTGGTCCTAGAATTCTTGGGTAGAGGTTACAGCCATACATGATAGTATGTAAAGAGTCTCAGAGGGTTCAGGCCAAAAAAAAAAAGCTACCTCTATTGGTTTACTCACTTGAAAGGGTGTTAAATCATCCAACTTTTAATATTGAAAGTAATAGCCATCATTCATTGAGTAGGCTTTTATATGCATCATCTTATTCTGACCTACCTTAACTCTGCAACTCTTGAAGTAGATATTCCTGTCATCACATCATAGATGTGAACATGGAGTCTCAGAGCAGGTGACTGGCTCAGGATCACACAGCTGATAAGAGGCAGTGCCCAAATTTCAAACCCAAATCTGTTGGACAAAGCC
>NW_006290677.1:844451-851297 GCF_000327345.1 Myotis davidii | reverse complement strand
GAAGGAAGGAAGGAAGGAAGGAAGGAAGGAAGGAAGGAAGGGAGGGAGGGAGGAAGGGAGGGAGGATTGATTCTCTAAAAGGAAGTACCAGTTATCATCAACACTTAATATTATGGATATGTCTTGAGTTCTTTGCAAAGAAACTGACTTTCTACAATTAGGCCTTTGAGATGACATTCTGTAAAGTAGGAAATCCTCTTAAAGACCCAGAGCTTCTCAACAACAGAGGCTGTGTCTAGGTAATGTCGGCATCTTTGGGGTATGGCAAAAGATCTGAAATAGAGTAAATCCCAAATAAATGCTTCTAGAATGAATCTTTGAATGAGTAAATAAATGAATGTCTTTTATAATGGAAGGAGGCAGAAGAGGCACTTAGCTGTTTGCAAAATTAAACATCTTACAATATACTGTATATGTATTTTTTAACCACATGATTGAATCACAGAATCATAACTCAGAATAGGACCTAATGGACTCCCTTGCACAGTATTTATGTAGTATATTAAGGAACTAAAGCACAAAATTTCAAAGCTAACTGATAACAGAATCTAGAGCTATAGTCACTAAGCGCTCTTTAAAATATACCTATCTTTAGATTTTGCCACCTACTGAATGAAAGCACTAATCTAAACCACAGAATTATCCTAACTTATTTATAGTTTGATACATAGGATATATGTGTATATGCATATGTGAATATACATATACACACATATAAATATTTGCAGAACCATTTACTTTAAGAAAATATTGAAGTTAATTGTTTATTTGCACATTGCAATTGATAAAGATCAACGTTAGCCAGGGATTTATAGATGGCAAAAAGCCAAAGACAAGTTCTTTGCTTTGAGAACCACCCATGTAGTAATCCTCACGCGGATTAGTGTTTGAGAAAGGAAACTGCATGGCCAGGCAGTCACCAGCCAGCAAAAAAGAAAAGACTTTTCATACATACAATATATACTTTTACATACATTATTCTAAAAAACACTTTGTACAATTATACATACCGTGTCTTAGTGATTTATGCTCTTAATGTACATCTATTTTGATTCTTAAGCATTGAAAATATTTTCTAGTTTACCTGACTTTCTCATTACACCTAACTTTGAGGAGAAGCAATATTTACAAATGTTTCATTTTCTGCATACATAATCATCTAATAACATGGTTTTCTGTCAGTCAGTGCACATGTCTCCAGTGTGACTTTTCCCCTAACTGCTTCTTAACCCAGTATTTTGTATCTCAGGCGCATATTAAAATTGTATTGATACAGTGATGTTTTCATACTTTGAAGAGGGAATGAGTTGTTGGCAAAGTTTTGGTAACAAATGGAGGTTACCGTGGAGGTGGTGTAAACCTTGAGCTATTCATGTACCCAAAAGTGCAAAGGTAAGCTACTGTTGACTGACTGGTGCTAATTAAGGAACAAGGGGCAGAAGGGGAGTCCAACTTAGGGTTAGAATATTCAGCTGGTAATGACAGTGTTAAGAAGTGTGGCCCGGTCAGAGTGACTCAGTTGGTTGAGTGTCGTCCTGTGCTCTGAAAATTTGCCAGTTCAATTCCCAGTCCGGACACATATCTGGGTTGTGGGTTCAGTCCCAGTCGGGGCATGTAAGGAAAGCAATGGACCGATGTTTCTCTCTGACACCAATGTTTCTCTCTCTCCCCTCTCCCGCTCTCCCTGTCCCCACCCTCTCTCCCTGTCCCCACCCTCTCTCTAAGCATGTCTTTGGGTGAGGATTTTAAAAAGGAGTTTGAACACTCAGTCAGTTCCTTGATATGCAGCAAGGCTCCACATTAGACAGAAACAAGTGGGTTTGGGGGGGGCGGGGACCAAAAACACATTTTTTACAGCAGCTCCAGGGCCCCATAAATTCTAGGGAGCTTCCCCAGAAGCCCAACATAGGAAAACCCTAACTCCAGGCTTGTCCTTGACTTAGAGTCACAGAGCATTAAGTATAAACAAGACAGCCTGAGGTGGCATTTCCAAATGCAAGTAGAGATCAGTTTGAATATAAGTTCCTCAGGTTTGTTTATATTTGACAGTTTTTGGTTGTAATAATAGAATGAGAACACTTTTTATGTTTTTATTAGCATAATTACAGGGCTCTGGCAGTTTAGTCTTCAAATGGGCAACACAATTACAGAAAGTCTGTGCTAGGTGGTAAACACAGTGTGTGGTAGCCTGTCCTTCCCATAGAACTAGAGAAATCTACCAAAGAAGAAGAAGAAAAAAAAAAGGATAGAGCAGAAAGTGGAGGCAGATCGCAGACGGGTCAGAGGGAGGGGGTAGGAGAAAGGCGAGAGACATCAGCAGCAGGAGGAGGGACAGACAGCGGCAGAGAAAAGGTAAGGAAGGGAGAACAAGGGAGTGTAGTCACAAATGCAGATGCAGAGAGATCCGGAAGATCACAAAGGTGAGACCCAGAGGCGGGGAGGCTGGAGGCGGGAAGCGGGTGGGGGGAGGGGCGGGAACCGGTGTCCGGTGACCCAGGGACCCCACCTCTGCAGGGCAGTGGTAACTTTTCCTGGTGACTGTGTTTGGCAAAAGAGAACACTGCAAGAGGACGCTCCATGCACTGCTAAATCGTAAGGGTAAAAGATCAGAGAAAGGGATTTTAAAGACTCCGGAATTCTGCGTCTGGGTTCCAAGCACTCCCAGTGCCAAGAACAACAAGGGCTAGTCGGGTATATTTTATTCTGCTCTGGCAACTGTTAGGGCGGGGAATGCCATCTGGGCGTCCCAGGTCGGGGTTCAGCCTCCAGCGCCGCTGCTCCCTCTCCACCCCGTGCTTATTGATTGAATGCCCGTGGGTCTCCTCTCGCAGATGTGGCAGAGCCTGCAGCCCGTCTGTCGCGAAACTGGCCCCCGGTGTAGAGCGAAGTCCAGTGCAAAGAGCGAGCTGGGTGGGGAGGTGCTGAACTGGCCACAGGGATGTAAACGGCTTTGTCTGCTATTGATCAAGGCGCTGGGAGGGCTGAGGAGGGATTGTGGAGCTGTCGGTAATGCGCTAAGTGGCAGACGGGCTGGCCCCTGCACTGACCGAGGTGGGTTGAAGGGGGAGCCCCTAGGGTCCAGGACTGGACAGCATGCCTGTAGGAGGCTGTCAATGGAACAGGAAAAGCAAAGTGACCCGCAGTGATGACAGGCACTGGCGGGAGCCGGAACGGCTGTTGAAAAGGCATCCTTCTGTGATACCATGGTGGAGGGAATTGGGTTTGCGGGGGGCTGGGGCATTGATTCAGCAGCACCCCGGCCTAGGGGGCTGTCAGGGATATTACCTGCAGTCCTGAGGTTGGAGGCAGCCAGGCTGTAGGTGGGGGCAGCAGAAGTGTGTGTTGTTGGGCAGGAGTGGGGGGTGGGGGGAGACCACCGTCTGTGTATCACAGACAGAACTCGTATCCCAGCTCTGATGCTGGGGAGCTTCTAACTGCTCAGTGCCTCAGTTTCCTCTTTTTAAAAGTTGAGCTCTGCTAAGTTCTCAGAAGGATTAGCAATAACAAACTCAGCACAGTACCCTTTTAGCTCAATATTTGGTTACTAGTACTATCTTTATTAGTAACCTCCTTCCATCCACATTTAAATTTCTGCAGACAGATTAAGGGAAACCAATTTCATGGATTCCTTCCCTCTTTTTCCCCTCTTTTTTTTTTTTTTTTTTGCATTTTTACTCTCCGGATTCTCCTTTCTCCTCCTTCCCATTACTTACTGACCTTTTATTTCGTGCAAGGAAGTGACCCAGGGCAGTGAAATGTGATTTCTTGGGTTTTTGGGGAACGTGGCTTTTTGGCTCTGCTCACATCCAGAGCCCCGCAGCTAACCATGGAAACTTGGGCTTCTTGGCTGGGGCATTGTTTTAAGGGGTGGTGTTCTCTGCACTAAATTACGAGGGCCGGGAGGAGGGAATTGGTTGTAATTAGGAAAGACTTAAGTCACTGAAAATACATTCCTGACGATGTAAATGGAAAATGTTCTGAGACTTACAGTATTCCCTTAGGACCGATGGTAAAAGACTGCACACAGTCTTCGCTGCTTTTATGAAGTCCGGGTACATGCTTGAGAGAACAGAGGAAGCGATGATGCAGTCGTAATTCTAAAGGATGCTGTGCTTCCACACTCTTTGGATTTTATGAAGCTTATCTTCTCAGAGGAGTTTTGAACTGACTTGTTGCTTCTTCTGATTCTCCGATTGACCAGAAAGAAAAAAAAATAATATATTTTTATTGATTTCAGAGAGGAAGGGAGAGGGAGAGAGCAATAGAAACATCAATGATGAGAATCATCGATTGGCTGCCTCTTGCACGCCCCCTACTGGGGATTGAGCCCACAGCCCAGACATGTGCCCTTGACCCACGCTCTATCCACTGAGCCAAACCAGCTAGGGCCAGAAAGAAAATTTTTATGAAATCATTTACTCTTAGAGTGAGGTCCATATGTTGTATGGTCCAGCTAGCACTTCCCCAACAAGACCAAATTCAAGATGGCAGCTCCAACCCCGTCCTTTAAGGAAAGATAATGCCCCCCCGCCTTTCAGGGTCCTGTGTATTTCCTCCATTAGTTCTTCTCTCATCACTTTCTTTTCTAGTTTGTCTTCTTTTTATTAGCCCCTGGAATTAGCCACCAAATCCTTGGTGCACTGCTGAGTAATGCTTTTTTAGAGGAATAGGAGTCTTTGTGAACCCTAAAACCTCTTCAGAGTAGAGGAAGAGCTACATCAAACACATGTAATTACTATCACTTTCAATAATAATCTATGAAGAAGGGAATTTATGTTCCATCCCAGAAATACAAGAAAACTAACACAATAGCTGGTCCTGCCCTGGTGAGGTTTTGGTGACATTTATTCATTAAAGAGTAATTTAAATGGAAAAAGAAAGTGAATTACACAACAATGTGTCATATGATCTATTTTTTAAAACAATAACTATATATGGAGGTAAATATATGTGCTTTGGCACCTATATACATTCACTCACTTAGATATACCAGGTGCTATTCTGGACATCAGGAATATAGGTGAGGATATTATCTATGTTTGTGTGAGAAATATGTAAAGACAGCATAGATTCAATTTATGATCAGTTGTTACTTGAAAGAGAAGGGAAAAAAGGAGATATTCCATTTAATGGCTGTTCTATATTATTGTTTTAATTAGTTCAAATAAGCTCGAATTATTCCTGTACCTTTTTCTTACTTAAGCCTTTCAGATGTTTTAGGAACGGCCACTTGACAGGTATGTCTCTAGAGGCAGTTTTTTTCCTTTATTTAACATTGATTTTAATGCTTACAAACAAGGTCAATTGTGCAGAAAAAGAGAAAAAGAATCTTTTCCATCTATACTAGCATCTCATGAAGGCTCATTTGGAATTAGTATACTTATGTGAAAAACAGTGTTGATCCAATATTTTGTATTGCAGATGCTATTACATTTTTCTAGGACAGTTTTTCACTGTTTATAACCACGTCATAGTTTGCAAGACATTGAACATACACTGGCTTGCACAATTAATACCAATACTGACCCAAAATCTGACATTTTAGGAACAAAAAATATCTACACCCCCCACACACATTTCCGTATCCAATTAAAAACTTGTGTTAGAGCTGAAGTCACTGAGGGCAGAGCCATCACTTTCTTCACCAATGCATCCTCCAAACTTAGTACACAGACTGCCACAAAGAAGACACCCAGTGGTGCTTGACTCCTGACTGAATCTGTGTGGTGCTTGAAAATTTGATTGTTCCAAATGACTCCGTTTTCCTATAAGCACTCTATTTTTAGTTTGCTTTGGCAGCCCTTTTTGTTTTTTTTTTATTGTCAAAGTAACACAAACCTTCTGAGAAGGGCGGGTAGGATAGAGGACATCAATGGGGGAAAAAACACAAACGAACAAAGGGGACATCTGTAACACTTTCAACAATAAAGATAATCCTATATAATAAAGAGCTAATATGCTAATTAGACCAGACAGGGGAACAACCTTCTGGAATGATCTTTCAGAACAACCAGTGCACGGGGCCATAGGGCCATGAGGCAGCTGGGATGCAAGGGCCGAGGCAGCTGGAGCCACAAGGGCTGAGCCCCTTGCATGAATTTTGTGCATTTGGCCTCTAGTCCTATATAATAAAAGCCTAATATGCTAAGCGCCTGGTCATCCAGTTGTTCAACCAATCAAAGCGTAACATGCTAATGAATGCTAAGGCTGCTCAACTGCTCACTATGATGTGCACTGACCACCAGGGGGCAGTCGACAGGTCGACCAGTCACTATGACATGCACTGACCTTGAGGGCAGATGCTCTGACCAGTAGGTTAGCTTGCGGCTGGGGTCTGGCTAATCAGGACTGAGCAAGATGGGCCAGACACACCCTGGAGTCCTCCCATGGTCTTTCCCTGGCTGGCCAACCTCCCACATTCCTCCCTGGCCCCAGCCGTGCACCGGTGGGGTCCCTCAGCCTGGCCTGCACCCTCTCGCAACCTGAGACCCCTCAGGGGATGTCAGAGAGCTGGTTTCAGCCTGGCAGCGGGACAACCAATTGCTATGATACACACTGACCACCTCAGCACAGGAAGACACTCAGAGCAGGAGCTGCCCCCTGGTGGTCAGTGTGTTCCCACAGGGGGAGTGCCACTCAGCCCAAAGCCAGGCTCACGGCTGGTGAGCACAGCAGCGGTGGTGAGAGCCTCTTCCGCCTCGGTGATAGTGCTAAGGATATCCTACTGACGGCTTAGGCCTGGTACCTGTGAGGAGCGAGACTAATCCATCAATCAGGCATCCCCCAAGGGTTCTCAAGACTGTAAGAGGGCGCAGGCCAGGCTGAGGGACTCCCCACCACCCCCCT
>NW_006290677.1:790789-844327 GCF_000327345.1 Myotis davidii | reverse complement strand
ATTGCATAGTATTCTATTATGTGGATCTTTAATAATTCATTGAATCAATTCCCTATTGATAGTGTTTTTAACAGTTGATTACATTTAGGATAGTTTAATTTCAGAAACCACACAAAAACTAAGTGTGGGTTTGTGTGTTTTTTTAAATAACTAAGCATTTGCAGTCAGTCTGCTGATTTCAAAAGGGAAAGCATGCTGAGCTAACTCAGAAGGTAGCTCTCATTACCACCATCCATCAAGGAAAGACCTTAATGTGACCTTAAGCTAAAGGAACCTGTCAGCCTGGAAACATACACACATCTCATGCCAGAATAGAGGGCTTAGAGGTTGAGGTGAGAAGCAGATCTTTCAGGGCAGGATTTTCCTTACCCCCCAGAGTTTGACCCTTTGCCTGAGCAGTTTTGGAGCTCAGGTGATACAGAGGTGAGTGAATCCTTAGCAAAAGTATTTTCAAGGCACCAAGACATGAAATGGGGGCTTCAAGGATTTCTCCATCCCGATACCCACAGAGTCATTTGTATCAACAGAGACCCATGCACAGAGCACCCAGGAATGAAGAGACTGCATCTGTCATGGGATGTATGCGTCACTGTTGTCATGTTTACATATTTCCTTTCAACGTATATCTCAAAGGAAGTTCCCAAATCATTCTGCCAAACCCTAATTGGCAATAAAGCCCCAAAGGGACAGAGAGTTTGTAAACAGCGAAGCCACCGTGCAACCTGAGAGTTGAAATCAAATATAGCATGAATGAAGGGCCAGCCAGAGTGCATCCAAGAACAAAAGAGCTACTTCTACACAAGGGGTGCCCTCTTCTGACTCAAAATTCCTGAGCCTACCCTCAAAGATTCTGATCCATGAGTCCAGATAATCAACCATTCTCTCCCTGTATAGCAAATGCCTTCTGAAAAAGCCTCTGATCAGTACCTTGCTGTTAATAAACATGCAATAAGTGGTAATGATTGAAATAAAATTGGGTGATCTAATAGCTATAAGAATTTATTATCTCAAGAAATATTAAGTATCTAGGTAGTGTTCCAAATATCAGAGGTTAGAGGTAAAAGAGACAAAGTCCCAACTCACAGGAAACATTTCTTGGGGAGGGTGAGATAATAAATAGGCAAAATATCAGATAGGCCTAAGTGCGAACCACGTCCCACATGGCTTAGGGTTCAGGATCTGGAGAAGGACCACACACAAATGACAGAGACGAGACAAGAAATAATAATTTGGAAATAATGGGGGACAGGCGGAGAGTCCAACGCAAGGGGAAGGACTTCACTGGTGCCCAGGCCTTGCCAACCCTTTATTCAATGTTGGATACACATATAGCCCTTAGTCAGGTAGGCAATTCCGGTAACAGACAGACTATCTTAAAGGTCAGTAAATATTAGTAAAGATTTACTCTGAGACTATTTGGTCAGGAAATTGCTTGAGCTACCATTGTCTTGACTAAACAATCGGTGCATAGCTCTGGCCCTTGCCAGAGCTCAAGGTTCACCAGTGTTCCAGGCTCCTTGTTTATACTTCTCTGATAGTGAATATAATGGGTAGCTTCCAACAGGCCTAAGTTCTATAAGAAATTAAAACAGGAAGTTAAAGATAGGCTGGAGAGCTTCTTTAAATGGGGAAGTCAGCAAAGAGCTCTCTGGGGAACTGGCCTTTAATCTGAGACTTATGAACATAAGGGATCGAATGTGAGAGGATGTAGGGGAGAGTGCTATCATCAGAAAGACAGCTGCTACAAGTGCCCAAGGCTGGAGGAAGTTGGATTAGGCAAAGCAAAATGAAGACCCTATAGCTATGACAAGTGAAAAGGGTACACAGTGGAATGAGATAGAATCAGAAGGATGAGTTGAGGTTAAGGGGATGTATTTGGACTTTATTCAAAGTACAAGAAGCCAATTGGGGGAAAATTAACAAGACATAGACATGACCTGATATATATTTTGAAAAGATCATTTTGACTGGTGTCTCAAAAATGGATAGAGGAGAATAGGGAGCCAGAGTGAGAGCAGAGAGCCCGATAAAGAAGCTCTTACACTGTCCCTGGGAGTAATAGTAGAGTTGGAGAAAAGAGGATGGACCTGAAATGTGGTTTGGAGCTGGAGTAAACAAACATGCTGATGGGTTACATGGGGAGGTGGGAGGAAAAGAATTAAGGTTGGCACATGGGTTCTGGTTTGAGTGGTTGATGTCTGTATTACTCTTTTCTGAAAGTGGAAAAATTCCCCAGAAACAGGTTTGGAAGAAAATTAAGAGTTTTCTGTTCAGCATGATGAGTTTGAAAAATCTTAGACATCCAACTAAGCTGATAGATTTGCAAATCTAGAGTTAAGAGAAAAGCCAGAGCTGGAGATACTAGCATCATCTTATATTTGTGTAACATATATAAGGAAGGTTTCAACTAGTTTTTATTTACATCTATATAATAAAAGCCTAAGTGACTGTTACAGTGGAATGACCAGAACGACCAGTCACTATGATGTGCACTGACCACCAGGGGGCAGATGCTCAGCACAGGAGCTGCCCCTTGGTGGTCAGTATGCTCCCATAGGGAGAGCGCTGCTCAACCAGAAGCCGGGCTCATGGCTGGCGAACACAGCGGCAGTGGAGTGGCGGGAGCCTCTCCTGCCTCTAAGGCAGCACTAAGGAGCAGTGAGCTGAGTGGTAAGGAGCAATGAGCAGGCAGGCAGTAAGGAGCAAGAGCTCCCGGACTGCAAGAGGGATGTCTACCTGCCAGCTTAGGTGAGAGGGCGCAGGCCAGACTGAGGGACCCCCCTCTCCCCCCAGTGCATGAATTTCATGCACTGAGCCTCTAGTATTCTTATAAAGATAGTTACCTGATCACTCAAAATGCATGAATCCTAAAAGTTGTTTACTGTGTTTTGGCCGGTAGTAAGTAGGTTCAGATGGCCAAATTATATCTTACCATTTTTAATGAAAGACTCTAAAATGATCAATCCTCTATAAATACCCTAGTAAACCAAAACATTTTTTTAAATATATTTTATTGATTCTTTACAGAGAGGAAGGGAGAGAGGTAGAGAGTTAGAAACATCGATGAGAGAGAACCATCAATCAGCTGCCTCCTGCACATCTCCCACTGGGGATGTGCCCACAACCCAGGTACATGCCCTTGGCCGGAATCGAACCTGGGACCTCTCAGTCCGCAGACTGACGCTCTGTCCACTGAGCCAAACCGGTTTCAGCTAAACCAAAACATTTTTAAAGACATTTTTTAATATATGCCCATTTTTGCATCAGCAAACCATAGTTAAAAGGAAGTTAATTTCAACTGCTGAGACATGCAAATATCCAATATCAGTTTTCATTTTGCCTCTGCTCCAGGATTCTGGCCTTGAGCTCTGATGCAGCTACTGTCAGAAATGTTATCACTCTCCACTGAGTGTAACAGCCTCCAGCAGGAGAAGGAAACTTAATTAGAAATTTCCACTTGAAATTCAATTTATAATCCGTTCACTCTGCGCTAGAGGGTATTTCAAAAATTTAGTGCTGAAATGCTGAATGAACTGTTTGCTTTGCTCACATTGTCAACAAAACACACTTCACACATAGACTATATTGGTTCATTAAGCACAGGAAGGGAACACAGAGATTTGGCATGAGGTGCTCTTTCTAGAGGAAGAAACTGAGGCCCAGAGAGGTAAGGGGACTGCCCAGAGTGAAATAAACTAACAGCAGGATGGGACAGCAACTCTGGACTCCTGACTCCTAGGATTGCTTTCTAGAGCACCAGGCTTCCTCTTGCAGTGCCCATAACCCTGGCACTGCTCCTGGGCCTACTAGGTTTTTTATTGAATAATTTTATACTAGCCCAGATCATCCATTGTGTGTGTCAGGGGAGGGTTCCATAATAGCTAACAATTATATGTCCTTCTATATCCAGGCCCTATTGTGTTTTACATGCAATAACTAAACTAGCCTTACAAAAACTCTGTGAAATGGGCATGCTTATTATCCTCTTTTTGTACAGCAAAATTCTTCTAGCCAACCAGGTATGTCTCAGTTGGTTGAGCATCATCCTGTGTACCAGGAGGTCATCGGTTCCATTCCTGGTCAGGGCACATGCTCAGGTTGTGGGTTCAATCCCCAATAGGGAGCATGCAGGAGGCAGGTGATTGATATTCCTCTCTCATCAACATTTCTATTTCTCTCTCCCTCTCACTTCCTCTCTCTAAAATCAATACAAACATATTTTTTAAAAAAAACAAAACTCTTTTACATCTGGGTCTAGTCAAATCAGGGCACTCACCTTAGAAATATCATGGCTAAAATGATTATTAATATTAACTATTTTACTAAGCTCCAGATAGATACTTTCCAACTGCCTGCAAGATGTCCAGTAAACACAACAAACTCAACATGTCTTAAAATGAATTATCTCTTGTCCAAACCCGCTTTTTCGCCCTGTGTCCCCATCTTGATTAATGGTATCATCCCCCCCCTCTAATCACCTTTCTCTCATCTCCCATTTCTAATCCATTCAACACTATAAATATTATTTAAGCTCTATTTGGATCCCAGAGGTACTTGAGGAGAATAGCTGTGTAGAACCTCCCTCTGTGTCCTTTCTCAAGTCTGTCCCCATTCCCACTGTCAATTCAATTCTCATTTTTCTTATTCAGCTCTTCATCATCTACCATTTGTAATATTGCAATCATTTCCCATGTGATTATCCTATTTTTGATTAGTTCTTCAACCCCAACATTTTACAGTTGTCATAGTTGCCCCACCTGCAACATAAATCAACTTGTGTTCAATGCCTCTTTAAAGTCCTCCTGGCTAGTCGAAGCCGGTTTGGCTCAGTGGATAGAGCATCGGCCTGCGGACTGAAGGGTCCCGGGTTCGATTCCGGTCGGGAGCATGTGCCTGGGTTGCGGGCGCATCCCCAGTGGGAGACATGCAGGAGGCAGCTGATCGATGTTTCTCTCTCATCGATGTTTCTAGCTGTCTGTCTCTCTCCCTTCCTCTCTGTAAAAAATCAATAAAATATATTTTTTTAAAAAGTCCTCCTGGCTACTTATTATTATAATTATTATTAGTAGTAGAGGTCCAGTGCATGAATTCGTGCATGAGTGGGGTCTCTCAGCATGGGTGCAGGGATTGGGCAGAAACTGGCAGTCCAGTGCCACCTGCCCCTCCTCCTGCTCATCCTGGCTCCCCTGTGCCTGCTGCAGGCTCGTGCCCAGTAAGTCCTGTTCGGGAGAGGCTCGCGCTGCCACAGGGGCTCTCACCAGCCATGAGCCTTGTGCCTGGCACCTGCCCTGAGGTGGATAGGGACCTCTCCAGGATGAAATCGGCCCTCTGGGCGGTGGTGACATGCCCTTGCTGGACTGGGATCTGGATCCAACCTGCTGACATATGTGCCAGTGGTAGGAAGCCACCTGGCTGCCACTTTTATATTGTTTCTTCCTTGCAGAGAGTCTAGGGAGGGGAAGCGGCCACGGTACCTGGGGCCAACTTCCATGAGGCTGGCCGTGCTGTTGGGATCCTGCTGGCAGCACATAGAAGATGGTCCCCAAGGAGAGTGTATATCTAATATTTGTGCACTTTCTCATGGTGGGCTGCACCCTGTGATATAATGCTTTGTGGGAGTGTTATTATTATTATTATTATTATTTTAATCCTCAGCCAAGCATATCTTTCCACTGATTTTTAGAGAGTGGAAGAGAGAGGGAAAGACAGAGAGAAACATCGAAGTGAGAGAAACACATCAATTGGTTGCTTCCTGCACTAGCCCCAACCAGGCCCGGGCCAGGGAGAAACCTGCAACTGAGGTATGTGTCCTTGATCTGAATCGAACCTGGGACCCTTCCATTTGCAGGCTGATGTTCTATCCACTGAGCCAAACCAGCTAGTGCTCTCCTGGCCACTTGTTTACAAAACTTTTTAACCTGACATTCAAGGTCCACTTCTGCTCAAACCATTTTTCTTTTCTCTCTCTCCATGCTCTATGCCAACTACCCAGCCCACTTACCATTCAGGATTAAATGGGATATTTATAGTTTCCTTGCTTCCCTCACACGTATGTGATAAGGATTGGGTCATACATGTGAATGCTTTTATTATATTTGTTGTTTATATCTCACCTTGTTGGGTAAGAAATGTGAGGTGGGAAAACAGCTTTCTCACTGTAAAACACTTTTGAGATGTTATTTTAACCCATGGAAAGCATTGAATTCTGAATCACAGGAGACCCTAGAGATGGTGGGGCCGAGCACCTTCCATTTTCCACAGCAGTTTAGCCACTGGCCCGAGTCAGTTAGTGGCTGACTTAGCAATTAAACCGATTTCCACCTCACTGCATCACATCACTTCAGGAAAATGAAAATAGTATTTTTTCCTCTTGAGAAAAGATGGAGCCTTCTACATTTATTTAATTCACTGATAATACATCTTACTGTCTCTAGTCTCTCTGAATAAAGGAGAAAGTGTTTGGATTCTGCCCCAGTTTCTTCCCTGCTGCTCCCCTGCCATGTACCAACCAGACCCCAACAGTGAAGTAATTTGCTTGAAATGGTCCCTTGTGTGTTCTGTATCTGACTTATTTTAATTGAAATCTAGTGCCAATTATCTAGCCTTTCCCACTGGGTCACCCCTTTGTATTTTTTCACAATTAATAATTCAGTTAAAATTGTAGTTTTTAGCTACTCTTAGCTATTCCAAGACAGTCTTCTACCTAATCTATTTCTTAATTTTATCACTGTTAATAAAAGCCATTTAAAGTCTGGGTTTTGTAGCTAATGGATATGCTATAATACAAATGGCAACCATTGATTGAGTACCTACTCAGTGTGCCAAGTGTTAAGTACTTTATGTGCATTATATCTAATTACCTAAGCAGCAACCCAGAAAAAGTAGGGTTAATACTTTTGTTGCAATAAGAGGAAACTGAAGGTCAAAGGGGTTAAGTAACTTACCCAAGTACCAAGGTCATAGAGTTAGTGAGTAATGAGACCAGTTTTTGAATCTTGTCCTTCCCAAGCCTAAACCCAGTGTTCTTCTCAAGGCACTGTTTCCATAGCAGGCAGATGACCTGAGCTGAGATGGAAAAGTTCAGAGCCACAGCAGTGGTGCTGCCTTCTGAGAAGCATCTCCGAAGGGGCCAATTCGCCTTGGGAGACTCTGAAAAGGCCTGACAATAGCACAAGGTTCCTGTATATTCCCTGTATTTCCTCTAGCTGCAAGCACTCCTGGTGTATAGGAGTAATGATAAAATAGTATTTCTCAATTCTAAGCTGAGGAATGGTTCCCCATTGCAGTCACAATAAACTCCAAATTCACTAAAATGGCTTATCATGCCTGTACCCCCAAATCCTTGGGAGGTGGTAATGTGTCATGGTTAGGATTGCAGACTCTTAAACTAGAGTGCCTGGGTTTCATTCCTGGCTCTGCCATTATTATCAGTGAAACCTTGGGCAAGTTATTTAATCTGTCTATGCCCCAGTGGACTACTCTAGCAAATGAGCATTGTTATGTGTTCTTACATCATAGAGCTGGTATAAGTGTTAAGGGAATAGGTATATAGAAAATGCTTAGAACTGTGCCTGTCAGCTATCACCATCATCATCATCACCACTACCACCATCATCATCATCACCATCATCATCATCCATCCCATCACCTTCATTTCTTCTACTTTATCGCTCATCTCTTTCCCACTCTATTTTCTTCCTGCTCTGCCCTTCAGTAAAAAACTACTTTCTTTTCTTCAGATATGCCAGACCCTCTCTCATTTCCACACCATCTTATCTGCTTCCCTCTCTTCCTCAAATATTGCTACTCCTCTGCCCATCCCTTTCTCCACAGCCTTTCCTGGATAACTCATTCAGATCTTGTTTCTGATGTCACTTCTTCCAGAAAGCCTTCTCAGACCTCCTCATACTTCTGTAGGGGCCCCTCCTCTGGGTCCCAGAGCATTCTGATCTTTTTGTGTCATAGTACTTATCACCAGGTGCTTAATTGTGTGTTTACCTGTCATTGTCCTCTACTGGGTGGTCAATGGCTCAACAATGGGTATGTGTCCTTTTGGTTCATTCTTTCCCTTAAATTGGAAGAGGGGATTACTATAATGGGTATTTTAAAGAAACAGAATTTATATGAGCACTGTGTTTAGCTCTAGATACTATACAAGGAGCACATTAAAGGAAAATAATTATAGTGACTGTCCAAGCTGTCATAATTGACCTCATAATGATCTCTGCTGAGTTTGATGAGGTATTAAATAATATAAAGATGCTAAAAATAACACTCATAAGGGCTGTCCCAAAATGGGACAGACTATAAAGGAGAGAGTTCCCTGTCACTGGAGGCATGCAAGCAGAGGCAAATTGTCACTTGGTGAGAATGATATGATGGGATGGGGAAGGGAGTGAGGTTGTTTAACCTGGAAAAGAGAAAACTGTCTTCAAATATTAGAAACACTCGAACACTATATAATCTCATTAGCCAATATCACCCCAATAAATTTAATTTTTAGAATATTAGAAAGAGGATCATATGAAAAAGAAATCATAAAAAGAAGATTCTGCAAACTCTCAGAGGATAGGACTAGAAGCAATAGGTGAAAAGTACCAGGAAGATGATTTAGTTTCAACACAAGAACTTTTTTATTGCTGGAGCTGACCCCAAGAGGAATGGATTGCCCTGAAAGATACTTAGTTCTTTATCAGCATGGAGCCAGTGTCAAAAAACTTAGATGACCATTGGCCTGGGATAACATAGTGTGACTATCTTTATCACTCATTCACTTGCCTATTCACTCACCTCTTCACCTACTATATCCCAGGCACTTTGCTAAGGACACAAGTTCTAATGAGACAAGCTCCTACCTTTAGGAGTTCACAAATAAGCACATTCCACTGGTCCTTTCAGTCTGAATCTTTGCAGACTAGGAGAAGTTTTCCAGGTGATGAGAGGGTGAAAAATTATGTTCTAGATAAGGAAAACAGCCTTTGCAAGGATAGAAATGCCTGAATCAGAGAAATATAAAAGTTGAACATGGTGGAGGTGAGGGATAGGGCATATGAATAATGTGGTCATATCACCTTAAAGGTATACATTGGTGGCTGCAGAGGATTACAAAATCTCTCCCCATTTCTGAAATTCTCTCATTATTATATTACTAGAGGCCCAATGCATGAAGATTCGTGCAAAATTGGGCCTTACTTCCCCTGGCTGCCAGCACCGCCTTCACTCCGGCTGGCCAGAGCTGCCTTTCCGCCTTCGCTCTGGCCCAGAACTGCCTTTCTGCCTTCGTTCCAGCCCAGAGCTGCCTTTCCGCCTTCCCACGCTGCCCAGAGGCCTGGAGTAGCTGGGGAGGTGCAGAACGCATGTGTTGTTGTCCTGCTCTGCCCCCAGCCGCTCAGCACCTGTGTATGCAAATTAACCCGCCATCTTTGTTGGGTTAATTTGCATACTCACTCCTGATTGGCTGGTGGGTGTTGCAAAGGTATGGTCAATTTGCATCTTTCTCTTTTATTAGTGTAGATCCTTTCTATAATACTAATAACTATATTTCTAAAGAACATACAGTAATTTATTCAGGGAACCTGGAGCCCCAGGCCAAGGGCACTACTGGCTGAAGTAACAAACATAACGCTCACCTAAAAAAAAAAAAATTTGACTCTGGATATGGTACACCATTCTCCTTCACACCTTATCTGAAAAAAACCTATATCTACTTGAATTAACTAGAAGTCCTAACCTTCCTATCCATTACTAACTTGGTGTGAAAAGGATGTCATAACAAATAGAATTTAATGTTTTCTATGATCCAATGACAGTTGTATACATAAGAAGATGGTAATAGGTGGAATTTTTCTAGCCTTTGTTTCAACCCTACATGTTCTAATCGTTATAAGCTGGACAATAATGTCTAAACCAGGTTGCTTGAGCCCATGGCTGAGCTGACCAGCATGCCACACCCAATTGTGGGCTGTCAGTCTCAGGGAGCTTGAAAGGCAAACTTCAGAATTAGAATCTTGCAGGCATAGACCCTCAGAACTAGACAGGATATTGAAGGAAGAACAACAAGAAATGGTAGTAAGAGTTCAAGAGTTTTAGTTAGACTATTTTAAATTCTTAACTTCTTCCAGCTATTTAACCTTTCACAAAGTTAGTGACTCTCACTGAGCTCAGTTTTCTTATTTATAAAATCAGAAAAGTAATCCCAGGCTTCTGAAGATTAAATAAGATAATAAATAAATATCCCTCTAGATATCAGCATGCCTGATCATCAGTGAATGCTAACAATGACTATCATTATTAATCTCAACAGTATTTAATGGCATCCATTCTCCCAGTTTATGCTTCAAGAAGAGAAAATTCAAATTGAAGTAGAAAAACAGAAATAATAAATATATGAATCTGTGTCACCCTTGGTATTTTGAAATGTCATATCAGTGATGTAAACTGCTTTCAAATGCCTCTGAAATGTTATTTAAGCAAGGATTACTGATAAAAACTCAAGCCACAGGGGGAGACATAAGAAGCAAAGTGACCTTGAAAAGTTTGAAGGACTGAAAGAGAACATGTGTGCTAAACCCTGGAAGAAAATCAACAGGGCCCCGTGCAATGTATGGTTCAGGATGATGGCAGCATCAAAAACTCTACAAATGTGGGGGCCCATGTAGAAACAGGCCTACGATGAACAAGATTTCTACTGGACCAGTGGAAAATAAACACACCACATCATAGGGAACATCTGCTACAGTGGAAAGAATCCTGGGTTGAGCAAGAGAAGCCCTAGCTGCACTACTCTGATATGATTTAAGGCAAATCCCTTCCCCTAATGGGGATCATCTCTAGTGTGTAAGTGCTGGGTGAACAAGTTTCTAAGTCTCTTTCAGTACTGAAATTGGGTGTTCCGAAGGAAAAAAACATATGAACTAACCTGTACACTATATTCCATATTGGTTAATTTCCATTAGATTTTATTTCATCACTGATCATCACAGCTCTTTGAAGAAATACAGTAATAGTAGATACTATTTGCTGAATGCCTTTTTGTGCTAGGTTCTGTGTTAAGGGCTTTACAGATATTATCTCATTTATTTCATGCAATATGTAGATACTGTACCCATTTTACAGGGGAGGAAGCTGAAGTTTGGAGAAGTTAAGTGGCTTTCCCAAGTAACTGGTGAACTCAGGATTCAAACCTAGTACTCCCTGACTCTAAATCTTTTGTTTCTTCTCACTATTTCATGCTCCCTCAGTTCACTGAGAAAATCTTAGGGCATAATTAGAATAAGTGAAAGATGTAGTAATTTGATGCTACAAAAGAAAAGTCCAAGAAATGATGTTTGTTCACCTGGTTCTCACATCAAGCACCAAAATATATTCAGTAGATGAAAGAGTATATGGCTAAAAAAAAACCCCACACACAAAAAAAAACAAAAAAAACCTGTGCTTGTACTAAAAGAAAACATGGGTATTTAGTAAATATATCACAGAGGGGGAAGATATAACACAAAACTTAAAAGCTAAAAAGGAAAAAAAGTGCTAAATATGGCTAAATATTTTAAACTTCTATATGACAAGAAATAACATACAAGTGAGAAGCTAAAATAGTTAAATGCCATAACACAAAATACAAACACCAAACTAGTAAGAATATTTATAGTAGTTATATGAGATAGAGCACTAATATTTTTAATATACAGATAAAATTTTAAAAGAGCAAACTCTCCAAATAAAAAATAAGTAAATTAGCCCAGCCAATGTGACTCTATGGTTGAGCATCAACCTATGAACCAGGAGGTCAATGATGAGAGGAATTGTTGGACAAGAGATTATGTGATCCTTCATGTGTGCATTCAGTTTCCAGTAGACAAAAGCCTGGATAAAATTACTTTTCCTGTCTCTTCCAGCTAAGTCATACTTCTGACCCATCAATGCCTGGAGAATCTCTGAAATGACGATCAGCTACCAAGGAGTTAATCTGAAATTTTATAGTTCAAAGGGACTATAAAGTCAGGAGAGAATTGAGGCTCAGATTGGCGATAGAGCTATTGAGTGGCACAGGCAGGCCACCCCTAGCTCAGCCGGCTTCCCAATTTACTGTGTAATCAATGCTTTCATTAAGGAGTTACCAGAATAGAAAGCCAGGGAAGAGACCATGAAAGTTTTAAAAGTGAATAAGGAGTGCCCAGCTGGCATGCCTCAGTGTTTGAGCATCGACCTATGAACCAGGAGGTCATGGTTCGATTCCTGGTCAGGGCACATACCCAGGTTGTGGGCTCCATCCCTAGTGCGGAGCTTGCAGGAGGCAGCCAATCAATCATTCTCTCTCATCATTGATGTTTCAATCTCTCACTCCCTCTCCTTTCCTCTCTTTAATCAATAAAAATATTTTTTTAATAAGTAAAAGTGAATTAAGGAGACTTTAACAAGGTTACTATGAGATGTCCAGGATGTGGAATTGAGAATGACAGATGTTCCAGGCCTGCTAAGGAAACAGAGTAGCAAACCCCCACCCATCCAGTATCATTGTCAAAGAGGATTCAGGTGAGGCCAAATACGATTCTATATTTTATGGGTAGATAAACTGATCAGCTCTTTCATTCTTTTTCATGGGGGATGGCCATCTTCCCTGTAAATAAAAGGAAGCAGAACTCTGGTATCATCTGCAAAAACCAGCCTCTGTGTAGGTTAGAGAACTGGACTTACTGTGTGCTAGGATAAAGAACTGGACTTACTGTGTGCTAGGTTAGAGAACTGGACTTACTGTGTGCTAGGTTAGAGAACTGGACTTACTGTGTGCTAGGTTAGAGAACTGGACTTACTGTGTGCTAGGTTAGAGAACTGGACTTACTGTGTGCTAGGTTAGAGAACTGGACTTACTGTGTGCTAGGTTAGAGAACTGGACTTACTGTGTGCTAGGTTAGAGAACTGGACTTACTGTGTGCTAGGTTAGAGAACTGGACTTACTGTGTGCTAGGTTAGAGAACTGGACTTACTGTGTGCTAGGTTAGAGAACTGGACTTACTGTGTGCTAGGTTAGAGAACTGGACTTACTGTGTGCTAGGTTAGAGAACTGGACTTACTGTGTGCTCTGGTGAAGCAGAAAGGCTTCCTCGGACTTGTCTTATTCACTTTTGTTCCCCACCCACAGTCCCTCTCCTGGGGCAGACAGAGGGCCCTGTCCTTGACAAGCACTCAGTAATTACATTGTGTTGATTTAGACCGAATTGATTGGAGAAAGATTTTAGGTTTTGCTTCTCATTAAATCTGACTTCAGAATGAATTTTTCCTCTCGGCAGTTCTGTGCTCGTTTGGAGATGCTCTGTTTCTCTTCTGGCACGGGCCCCAAAATGGGAGTTAGCAACAGCAACATAAACTGCAGGCATTCTCTATTTCATTTTGTCAGAAGCCACACTGGAATTGTACATGAGAAATGGGGTGGTCAAATTTATTTTGGAACAAAGCTCAGGCCTATCTAACTGAGCTCAGGATGACAGGAACAGGCTTATGACCAAAGAGGGAGTTTTGGTGGGCAGCCAGTCTGGTGACATTGTGTACAGTGTCCCTAGAACCCTATCTGAATATATTAATCTGTCAGTGCTTGCTTGTCTACGCACATTACATGTGTCTCTCTTTATTACCCTGTTTTCCCTCTAATTTTGAAGGCTTCTATCCACCCCAGAAATCTAGGGAGCTCACAGAGGCATATGAAATACACACCCTGAGAGCCTAGTCGCCGTAGGCATACAAAAGTGTTTCAACCTGGTCAGGCCATAGCACAAACACCACAAGATGAAAGTTCATGTGTCTGCTGTCTAAAATTTCTCAGGAGCATAACACACAAATGCCTCCGTATGACATGAGGGGTTTTGAGGCAGGTGACATAGTCTTAAACGGACTCTCTGTTTTGGGAAACTTTTTCCTTCTGTCGATCAGAATAATATGCCTTATGAAACACCAACATTCTCTGGCTTCCTGTCTTTCAGGTGAATGGCATTGACCTCCGGGGAGCATCCCACGAACAGGCTGCTGCTGCACTGAAGGGGGCTGGACAGACAGTGACGATCATAGCACAATACCAACCTGAAGGTCAGTGAGCACCCAGACGTCTAACGTTCTGATATGTGAGCGCGTGAATGTGGACCCGCGTTTCTGATCGCCCATGTTAACTAGCCACTGCCAACAGGGAAAATCGGTGCTTTATATGCCTAGGACATGAGGCTGTGTTACCCTTCATCTTCCAAGGAAAACTTCAGACAGTTAGAAAGGTCTGTTTGAAATACAAATTCAAATAAATAACAACCAGCATCAGCTTTATTTCATTTATATTCTTACCTTATACATGCTTTTTGGTCAGCAATAAACACTATAAAAACAATTGAAATTTAGGAAGCAAGGGGGAAGAGATTTCATCTACAGAAACAGACCATGATCAGTAGATCATATTCTCTCCTCGTAGCATTAATTCTTTGACACTAACATGGTTTGGGATGCCCTTGATGTGAATTTATTTTTTATTTTCATTTTTACTTTTGCCTTTTCTGCTACACTATCATGTGTTTGGAATGCATCACTATCAAACCTGAGATATGGTGAGATGTCATAAATCCTATTAGCCTCCTGAGCCCTGATGAGTTGTCCTAAATTGGATTAGCTGTACCCTGCCTTTTGGTTTGTTTCAACATCTGTTTCTGTGATCAGAATGAGGAACAACGAGACAACTGGGATGTTTTCTATTGAAGTTGATTTCTTAGCAGACTTGTGGGTAGAATGTTCCTTTGTTCATGAAACATAGTTAAGCGCACCATTGTGGGCTAGACTCTACAAAATATCAGAGGCATCGGCTTCTGTCTTCAAGAAATACGGTTAATTGCTTTTGCTCTACATGGCTAGCAAACAGGAGTATTAAATGGCCAAACAGGAAAACGCAAGATGCCATCTAGGAAGAGCCTTTGTGCCTGTGGGTAAATGGAGCTTCTTTGGCCTCTCAAGTGATTCGTTCATAAAGTCAGTTGGTCTGTTGTTTGGAAGACTGATGTTTCTGTCTTGCCTGTGGCATCTTAGATTTTACCATTCATGGTGGCCAACCACTGTTTACCTGAGAATAGAATAAACATTCTGCCCAGTGTGTTTTGATGCATTGCTTTCACTTTGCCTGGCTTTAGAATTAGACTGTGCAATTGTTATACAAAAATATATATAATTAAATGCATTCTCATATTGCCCTAGCCTGGATGCAGCTAGAGAGGCTGGGGAAGAAGGGATAGATCAGTGAAATAAAGATAAAATTTATATATATATTCTTCTTCTGGGGGAAAAATACTAATGATGATAACACCAAGGGAACATGTTCTTCCTAGACAGTTTTGGGAAGCCTTTCTACTTCTTAAAAAGGAATGTCTTCTAATAGGAATAAATGATTCCAAAAGTATACATTGTAAAACAGAAAATGAAGAAATCTGGGTTAGCACGATCTGATGAACAAATTCTGCTTCATAGAGCATAAAAACTTTTTCATGGGATTCTTTCTTGATAGCTGTGTTCTTTCAGTCTCATAACCTGGCACCTGGCCTAAATAACCCTGGGCTGTTTTCCCATTTTGGAAGAATTTAATCTCAAACAATTCTGTAGACTGATAAGATGGTCAGAACTATAGTTGCACCAATTAGAAGCTCTTGATAGTGAAGACAGCCATTCAAATAACCTTGAACAGAATGATTTCAAGCCTTAAAGGCTACAATAAAGGACAACCAGCTTGTCCTAGTTCTATCAGCATAAATCATCTTTAGCTTCAACTTAGGTTCCTTTAAGCAATATTCTTAACTTAGATACTGTGTTGTACTTTATCAAGATGCCTGTTCAAAGCATGTCTTATCACATAAATCAATTTTTAAAGCGTTTCTAATGAACCCTGCAAATAAACAAGAAGCTTATTTTAAAATGCCAAAGTACAGGTCAGATTCACAGAATGACTTCCTCATTTTAACATTTTAACTGTATTGTCATTTGTTGCAGCTTTAAATTGGTTGGAAATGTAGTTATGCAACATCAAGCAAGTATTTTTCTTTTTTTTCTTTCACAAATTTAAATGTTCAACTAAGCCTATTCTACCTATTATTTGAAATGGAAGACTGATTGCATTGTTGCCAAGGTCCTTTAGGGACATTTAAGTTATACAACAGCTTTAGGAAATAATGAACAATTTTCTTTTAAAATAACAAGTGGAAAGAAGAGTACGTCATGAGATTCCATTAAGAAATTCTCACCACGTCCCCTTCATTTGCACCAGTATTGTGAGGTGTCCATGCTAAGACGCATTTTATTGACATCACTTTTGGTATGGTCAAGAACCACCCTTTCAGTAAGTATGTTTTTCAGTTACATTCAAATGCTTTTACTATGAATATTCTAACTGCCTTGCTCAGTATTACAAAATATACAGAAAATGTGGCCCTTGACCCCATCCCAAGTATTTGTCATTAAGAATTTTTTATCTTGCCCTAACTGGTTTGGTTCAGTGGATAGAGCGTTGGCCTTCGGACTGAAGGGTCCCAGGTTCGATTCCAATCAAGGGCATGTACCTTGGTTGTGGGCACATCCCCAGTAGTGGGTGTGCAGGAGGCAGCTGATTGATGTTCCTCTCTCATCGATATTTCTAACTCTCTATCCCTCTCCCTTCCTCTTTGTAAAAATCAATAAAATATTTTTTAAAAGATTTTTTTTTATCTTATTGAGGAGAAAGAAGTTAAGCACATTTAATAGAGATCGGTTCCTGATGACAGAGGACCAAAATTGTATGATAACGGTACCACTTGTACAAATCATGAAACATCAGAGAATAGATAAACCTGCAGGAGTTAGAACAGTACAAATAGTACCTAATGGAAATAAGAGAATAGATCCAAATCTTGAAGAATGGGTGGGATTTCTATCCAGGAGAGGAGGGAGAAAGAAATCTTGCTAAACTCCACAAGACTGTGAAATCCATTCGTGCAGAGAGAAGACCTATATTTTGTTCACTGATAAATCGGCCTTCAGTATTGTGCTATAATTGGTATTTCTTAAAGAGTTGCTGAACTAATGAATAAAAGTTTACCATTTTTCAGTATTTGAATTTCCACTTGAAGGTAATTAAAGATTGAAGAGATTCATTTTTACAACTTGCATTCTTAATTTTTGCTTCAAAGCAGAAAATAAGTGCTAAACAAGTGGGCATCGCAAGATATAAAACCATTTTCAATTGTGTTTTTCATAGTACTTGGCATATTTTTTGAAATAATTATAAATAATTTATAAATATCGTAAGGTAGCAATAAATGTTTTTCTTGGCAAGTTTCACTCACCCATATCCACTAACATCATCCTTTTTAAATATATATGTTTTTTATTGATTTTAGAAAGAGAGGAAGGCAGAAAGAGGGAGAAAGAGAAACATTGATCAGCTGCCTCCTGCAAGCCCCCTACTGGGGATGGAGCCCACAACCCAGGCATTTTTCCTGATGGGGAATTGAACTGATGACCTCTCGGTGCATGGGATGACACTTGATCAACTCAGCCACACCAGCTTGCTGGGGTGTTATCCTGTATCTACTAGGGTTCAGGAATCTGAAGAAGGGGCTGCGAGTTAATTAACTAAGCCACTAGATATGAAATATAAATTTGGAAGGCATTTTTCGGAGGAGCCAGGGAAGGCATAGCTTTAGTAGCTAAGGTCCCTGAATCTCTGGACCCCTAGTTTTTTATTAACACATTTTGCCCTATAGCAAAGCAGATATACGTATCAAAGGTAAGGTTTGGTAAGCAGTTAAAAGATTATCATGTTTTCAGCTGTCTGGCAGCAGGCAATAATATATGCAGATTTTCAGCCCTGCTGAAAGAGTCCATTCAACCTTTTGAGGACTTCTGCATTTATTATGACCCTGCTGGAATTAGCCTCCAGCACCAGCCAGGGCCAATATCTTCCTTTTTCCTCCTCCACTACTACTGCTGCATAAGACTGCTCCCTGTTCCTACACTTGATTCTGAATTGTCATGTTTCTGAGCCTTTGCTCATGTGGGTTCCTCTACCTGGAATTCCCTTTTCTCCTTTTCCACCAGTAGGACTGCTAGTCATTTTGAGGACCCTCAGATGTCAATTCCACTAAGAAACTCTTTATTCTGCTAAAACAACATGAATTGCTTATTTCTATGAGCTCCCTAGACCTGTATTCAGGTACCTGGTTTACCCATTATCATGATTTGCACATTTCTCTACTCAGGTTAGCTTCTAGAGGGCAAGGACCCTTCTATCACTCATTTTATCACCCATGTTAATTTGCTCAATATGAACTTGACTGTTCTTAATTTAAGAGTTATCAAATGGTTATCCCTTTGTTTTAGAAGTGTAATATTATATCTTCAGTGTGTTGGCCAATATTAATAATAGGTTCTTAAGAAGTAATTAATGAGTAAATATTGAGTGAATGGCCTAGAGTTTTGACATTAGATACAGAAATGTTAAGAATCCAAGGAATGGACAGTTGTTGATGCAATTTGTAGATAGTGCCTTTTTGGTTTTTGTTACAAAATTGCAGAAAGTTTACAGCTGTTGCTCTATAACATAGCACAAAGAATAGGTGATTAAGGCTCTAACATTTTTTAAAGTTCTAAACTCTACTTTAACAGCATTAATAAATAAAAACGGTAATGATTACAACCTAATTGTACACTTGACACAGCCTCTGTATCAGAATGGGGCCAATTTTTATATCACTGTTACCTTCTTACTAGTATAATAATAATACCTATATTTAGTGTGAGACTATTGACTGGAGTTGAAATCATAAACCACCAGATATTCACTAAGAGCCAAGTAAATGATAGAAATTGTTGGATAAAGCACAAAATGAAGACAATTAATGGCCAAGCTATTCCTATGAAAGTCACCAATATCCACTTGCCTTTAATCTGTCTACTCAGGGCATTGTTGGGAACACTTCAAGGGCTTCAGACGTGCTTGCAAGTAAAAAAGAGGAAGTTGATGGTGGTTCCCATCAGCCAGCAGGTATTTGAATAGACAGTGGAGGGACCTGTTTTCCTTCACATCTTATTCTTTAACAGAATACTACTTGAGTTCCTAAAAGAAAAGCCCAAAGGACAGAGTTGTTTATTGCCTGGAGGCTTATACGTGTGGTATGGTTGATGGTGTTGTGATAGAATGGCCATGTGGTTCATATATAATTCATTCATTCAATAGACTGAACACTTTATTATGCATCAGTCAATGTTCTAGGGTAATGCTAAGCAGTGACTCAATATAAATAAATATAACACTTGTCAGATAGTGATAAGTAGTATAAATAAATATGAATCAGGGTAAAGATTATAGTGACAGAGAAATATATGTTGGGCAGGGAAGGCCTTGCGAATAAGATGCTATTTCAGCAGAGACTTAAAAGAAGTGAGGGAGTAAACCTTGGAGGAGGAAATTAATTATTCTAGAGTCTTGGTCTACCAAGAGTAGTCCATGAACTAGCAGCATAAACATCAACCGAGAGCTTGTTAGAACTGCACAATCTCAAGCCCCCATTCAGGCCCACTAAGTCAGAATCTGCATTTTTGTCAAGACCTGCAGGTTATCTGTACATCCATTAAAGTTTGAACACTGCTCTAGAACACTGAGGGACACTGTAAGAACTGTCACTTGTCACTATTGAATTGGACTCTACCTGGCATATGGGGCAAAGTTATATGAGACTGCATCACCACGTTCAATACCTGGCATGTATTACTCAATGATTAGTCATGCTTCGTGGTTTTATTAGGGATATGTTGGGCTGCAAGCGGTCTAAGTTAATGTGTCATCCACCTCTACTTTGTCTACCCCAGTGGTTGGCAAACTCATTAGTCAACAGAGCCAAATATCAACGGTACAATGATTGAAATTTCTTTTGAGAACCAAATTTTTTAAACTTAAACTATGTAGGTAGGTACATTGTTATTTACTTAATTAGGGTACTCCTAAGGCGTAGGAAGAGCCACACTCAAGGGGCCAAAGAGCCACAGTTTGCTGACCATAGGTTACCCCATCCTCTAAATACAGATTTTCAAGCAAATTCATAAACTTCATTCAAATTACTGTTAATGAGGCAATGAACCTATTCATAAGGTTTCATTCTCTTTAAGTCTGGTCTCTCCTGCAGGTGAGTAAAGAAGCATTCTGTTGGGAAGCAGTCAGATTGAACCCCACCCTGATGGATAGCTCTATGAGCTGAAAGTCATTGAGGCATCATTATAAAATTTCTTTGAGTAATTCACTATATTTGAGATCAGAAGGTCATTAAATAACCTTTCCTTTTAAAGTATGAAACTAATTCAGAAAGATACGTAGGTATTCTTTCAGCATGACATGAAACTCTGATCTTATTCAGGGTAACCACTCTGAAAGTCACCAAGCTTAAACCAAAATTGGAGCCTGTGGTATATTTTTCTACAAGGTCAAAGATATGGCGAGAGCTTGAAATGAATATCTGGTTTACTCTCTGAAGAATATGGATGCCTTCAATACCTGGAGTTTCTTAGAAATGAAAGCATATACAACATCCAAAAAGCTTACTTAAAATGCATGCTATATTTCTTTCTTTAAATTGATGTCTACATAAGTTTATGCATATGAATGAGCAGCTGTGGCATGTTGAAATGTTTCTTGGTACAAATAACTGCATCTTAAATGCCCAGGCAAGATTCATAAAATCTAGCTGTGGGTCTTGGTTAGAAATTGCATCAGCATCCTCAGGGAACATTTAAAATGAGCTTTGGGATGGAAAGTACTGTGCAAGACTGAACTGGGGAGAGAAGATCAGAATTCTAGTGCCAACTCTAACTCAAGCTGTGTGACCTTGTGGTATTATTCATCTTTATGAGCCTCAGTGATCTCACTGATAAAAAAAAAAAACAGTTTGGGCTGATAAGACATTATCAGAATACCCCTCCAGTTATTAAATTCTAGATTAAAAACATGACCCCTAATCTCAGGTAGTTTAGAAGCATAAATTCCATTACTTGAAAGCTTTGTCGTTAACATTACATCTTTTTGCATTTTTTTGGATTCTTTAAGAAGAAATAACCACACAATCTAGTTAATTTGATGCATTTTGTTGTGGCTTTAATAGGATCATTGAGAAACAGAAATTAAGAGTTGGAAGAATCCTAAAAGATCAACTTATCCAGCTTCCTCATTTCACAGATATGGGGAGCTGAAGCTCAGTCAGCATTCAGATGAGAAAACAGTTCACTATCTTAAAAGTTGTCATAACTACTAAAGCTGAGGCTAGCTGAACAGCTAGTAAATTCCTTAATTCTTTTAACACACTATAGAAGCTCAGATGCAGGTGGCTTAAATAGCCCAAGGAATCTAACTCAATAAGATTATTATGATCAAATGGACATAAAGGGATTAAAAAATTCTCATGGAGTCTCAGGGCTTTCTCTTGTATACAACTCCACTTTCATTTCTAACTTGTTACTGTTAATAATTGCTGTTATGCATGTATCACAGTTGAATGATGTGTAAAAGAAAGCTTTAAAAATATAAGCAATTATTGTTCATTTTACAAATAACAAACAATCTTACAATACTGGTAATTCGATATATAATCAAGTATATTATGATTTTCCAATTCTAACTTCTTCCTGCAGCCCCTTCATCCATCCATCCCTCCATCAGTCCATTGATTCACCTGTCTGCTCATCCATTCATCTATCTAACATCAATCATTTCATCTTTAGTGATAGTCTGTATTGCCATATGTCAGATTTCTACAATAGATTACATTAAATCTGGTTTAATTAATCTAGTTGGCATACTCTAATTTTTACCAAAATATTAGGAAGGAAACTAAACTAAATTTTTATATGACTCTAGAATTTTTATTACATGTCTTTCTTCACAGCTCTCTCACACACATATATTCCACTAACAGCTACTGCCTCTTCCTGCAACTAAAAATCTCCATTAATATCCACTCATTCAAAGTATCCTTTGTTTTAGCCTTTTCCTTATTGTTTCTGTTTCCTCTCCAACCTCCATCTTGCACATAGCACCACAGAATATGACGGGAAAGATTATTTCTATATCCTGTAAGTAGAGTCTACAGATTCAAAGGAGGTTCGCTCCAGATACTTTATCCCTCTCTCCATGCTCACACCCCAGTTTGGGCCCAGAGAAAGAAATGTAATGGACCAACAGAAGTATCAATTCCTGACTCTCAGAAAATTCTCTTGACCTCATAAACTATTCTGGGAATATAACATCTCAAACTCATATCAAAGGAGCTAAAAATATTTACAGTTGATTCTAGATTATGCCTCCTCCCCATTTCATCTATGTCCCCATCCCCATATCAATTCTCATTCCATAATTAAACACATTAATCTTTGAGTGTCTCATCCTGTAATTTTATATTAGTTGGCATCTCCTGACATAAAGCACTCACTTGTTAACACAGAGGTTAAATAAATCCTTTGCTAAACACATTTGACAACCAAAAAGATCACTTAGATCTTTACTTATCTTTAGTAACAACCAGATCAAATACATGGAAACAAAGGGTTTAAATCCTATTCTTGACTATATAAGTATTACAAGATGAACATAGTTCCTCATTAGAAAACCCTTCCACTTGATATGGCATTTCAGGATGTTAGAGAACTGTAAACGTATATTCTGCAGAGACTAACAGAAAGGGAATATAAACCTAGACAGATTTAAAGTACCTTCTAGCTTACCTCCATAGTCTGGGTTCCCAGTCTACTAGTAGTTTAGCCCCACATTGTTTGAACATAACCCCTATTTAAGCCAATCCTTGGATTTAATAATGAATAATGAGGCATCTTTCTTTTCCTTTCCCTGACTCTGCAGCCGATGCTTTATTGACCACATGAAAACCACATCACTTTTCTGAACATTGATTCCCTTGTTTGTTAACAAAGATGGTTAGAGAAATTATTGTTCAGGCTCTTTCCAGCTGATGTTCTATGAAATTTAGTTTACTGTGTTTCCTAATTAACACTTTTCATCAAAGTACAATAGTTACAAACAGATAATTTCTAAATGTTCTCTTTTTATTCCACACATTTTAAAACATGGAAATTCTGCTTTCACCCACTTATGGAAATTGCTCTCTTTGTGTTCAGTAGGATTTGAATCCTCCGATAATGGTTTTAAGTTTAATTCAATTAGAAGCACTTATTGCTTGTTGGGGCTTTCAAGATAAACAACTTACTGTGAATGGCCTCTTTGTTTATAGAACCATGGTAGTCTGAATATTATCAACCTAATAAATTATTAAATTATAAATTATAACTACTAAGCTTGTAAATGGACTTACTAAGGCTGAAAAGATGAAATATGAAAAAAAAATAATTTCAGGACATCAAGGCTGCAGAAAGTTGGAATAGTGACCATATCTTGAATTCTCAGAATCAAAATAATAGCTACTTTAAAATGGAAAAGCCAAGCATAGAAAGTATATGCATCTTCAATGTGTTTTATAAATCCCTAATCCAAATAGGATTCCTAGTAGACTCAATGACAGTCTATAAAAGGCAAAGATGTCCAAACTGCACTTTGGTTCAAGATAATCTATTCTAGTTTCCTTCTCAATTTCCTCATTTTCATGTTCCCACTACTAAGGGTAATTGTTTTCTTAACAAAGAGTTGCTGACCTATTACAAAAATTAAATAATGACAGAACAAACATTCACTCAGTCTTCACTCACCTAATGTTTACTTAATGCTTCTGATGAGTGATACATTGCCCTGGACATTAGAGACAGAATGATGAACAAAATAGATGTGGCCCTTTCCCTAGTGTACCTGTACTTACCCAAGGAAAATCACACTAGTGAATTATAGTAGCTAAGGTTCCTCTAGAAAAAGGAAAGAATTTGGATTTAGATTCTTAGAATTTAGAAACTCAAGTATATTCTTACAGTGTATTAAACCAGGCCAGACCAAAACAGACAAAAAACTCTGACCTAGATGGAGGGTCAAGAGGGCAAAAGAAAAAAAGGCGGTGAGGGAGACATATGTACTACTATTTGTAATACTTTATACAATAAAATAACATTTTAAAAAAAGAAGGCGTTCCAAGGAAGCAAGACTGTTCATCTGAAGCGTGAGTAGGCATTAACTTATCAAAGCAGAGGAAGGAGTTTTAAGGAACAGGAGGGAAAGGTATGTTTAGTCACCTGTGAAGGGCAGAGGATGGTGCTAAGGAAGGAATGACAGCAAACCAGAGAAAGTGGAAGAAACACCATGTATAAGATGGTGAAAGAGGGTGGCAGAGGCAGATCATGCAGAGCTGTGTTGAGTATTTGGTTCTTTCTCCTGAAAGCAAATAGTGTTGAAAGGCTTGCAGAATCGGATTTGCTTTTCAAAAAGATTGACATGGCTGCTGAATGGAAAATAGGTCTGAGAGCTCTGAAGGGACTTGGGAAGCACCAGGTGAAAGACACTCATCAAGGTGAGAGGAGGTGGTGGTTGGATCAGAGTAGTAGCAGAATAGGTAGAGAGAAGTAGACAGACTCAGGGGGAAAGTAGGTGAGAAAACCAATAAACATATATATTGGCTTATACAAATATATAAATTCTTCCATTCCATAAAAATGTGGCCAACTATGATTAACAATTTACAAGATAATAACTTAGTCAGAGAAACGCATGTTATATTTATTTTTACATATTCAGTCCCTAGCACAGTGCCTCATTCAAAATAGGCATTTAATAAATGTAGACAATAAAAAATGAATGTAAGATTCTAATGAATAAATATATCTATTTTATAGGAAATCTCTTTTTAGTTTTTTAAAAAATTTTAGCTAAAGCTGAACAAAAGAAAGATGGAAATAGAAAGAGGGATGATTGCAAGAAAGAGAATAATTAAAACTAGCCTGTAAGGAACACTCGCTCGAGCCTGATGACATTCTAAAATCTCTGCATATGTTAACTCATTTAAACTTCTCAAAAACCTAGAACACAGGTTCTGTTGCTTTGCTCACTTGCTCATTTACAAATGAGGAAACTGAGACTCAGCATTAGTGGTTTTCCCAAGGTTAGACAACTAGCCAGTAGAGTACAACCAGGATTTGATCTTAGGCAGAAAGATTCCAGAGCCAACCATTGCACTAGACTGCTTCTCATAGGAAAAGGGAAAAGGAGCCAGATTTGTGTGGCTCTAAAAACGTTGGAGAGAAAAATGGGAAGGAATAAAGGGTATGGGGAATCCAAAGAAAGGAAGATGCCATGTACTCAGGGGGAGAAAAAAAGGGAAGTACAGAGGGATCGAAAATGAGTCTAATGGGGGAAACAGACATAGGAATGTTCACGCTAGGCAGGGCCAGTGTGGGGGGCAGGATCGGGGAATCCAGTAATCCCATGTGATTGAGAATGGAGGCAAGCTGTACTGGTTTGGAGTAGAACCTGGGCTGGGGAACAGATCCAGTCTAGGAAAGTGCGCTCTCCTTTCTTTTTGTTGTTATTCTTTTTGTTCTTTTCAGGACATAGGAGTCTTGGGCCTGCAGTTCAGCTCTGGGAATAGTTATGATTCCCAAAATGGTATAAAGGCAGGCAGAGAACGCATCCTTTACTATCTGTGAGGCCTTAAGTGAGCGAGGGACAACCTCTCTGAGCCTGAGATTCTTCACGTATAGCAAAGGGATGATTATATTTACCTTCAAAAGTTGCCAGAAGAACGGAGACAATGGATGTAGAATCTGGAATGTAGGGGGCCATCCATAAATGACACCTAGTATCAGCCCTCAACAACAAGCTTGCTTGAGTGAACACTGTGCTCCTCTCTGCCCATCAAGATACTTTGCACTGTACTTAGAACTATCGCTGAGAGGGTCAAAGAGCCTCACAGAGTTTGGGAAGCTTGGTGGTTAAGAGCTCCTACTGTGAAATCAGATAGATATGGTTCGAATTCCAGCTCCACCGTTAACAGCTGTGTGACCTTGGACAAATGGCCACTAGGAATATCATTCTTTTCCTATAAAATAGGGGCATTTACACCCATGTCACTGGACAATCTTGAGGGTTAAATGAATCAATTCATGTAAAATGCCAAGCACAGTTCCTGCCAAATAGCACATCTTCAATAAGTGGTAACTATCATTACCATGGGAATTATAAGAAAGACCAGAAAGCCAAGCAGACCCAAAGGGGGAAAGAACCTTGAAAATGCCCTTGGAAGACTGTGGATTCAGGGTTTTGAGGGATTTTTTTCAGGTAACACAGATGAAATAATTCCTTCTGTGGGAGTGTCAAGTAACCTGCTCTCTGAACACTGCTAGGGTCCAGTAAAGGAAATGCAAGGGTAGGGGGTAGGGAGTATGAAAGGAGGCAGCTTGGGTCCTGACCTCAATCCCACTCCAACCAGAGCAGGCTTTATTGCTTTTCATATTTGGTCTTGGCTACATAAAACAATGATTCTACCACCAAAAAACAGTGTTAAGCTATTTTAGCAGAAGGCAGGAAGACCTATTCAAATTAAGGTCTGTGTATATGGTTAGGATCTAAAAAAAACCCTGTAGCCTGGCTGGTGTGGCTCAGTGGTTGAGCACTGACCTTTGAACCAGAAGGTCACGGTTTTATTCCTGGTCATGGCACATGCCTAGATTGTGGGCTCTATCCACATTGTGGGTTGTGCAAGAGGCAGCTGATCAATGATTCTGTCTCATCATTGATGTTTCTATCTCTCTCTCCATCTTCCTCTCTGAAATCAGTAAAGAACATTTTTTTAATAAAAAATTTAAAAAGCTGTAAGCTCAGTTAATTTTCCATAAGAATGTAAACTCCATGAGAGCAAATTCTGTCTGTTTTGATCATGGCTGTGTCCTTAAGGCCTAGAACAGTACCTGGCACACAGTAGGTGTTCAATAAATATTTATAGAATGAATGACTGTGTTAAATAAATGTTCATGCCTTGAAGTTTTTCTTGAACTGTAGGGGAGCAAATACATCCCCACTGAAATGCCTATGAGGAGGCATGTTAGTTAACTAGAAATCCCAAACATTGATTTTGGTTGCTAAAAAAATATTCATTCTAGCCGAAACCGGTTTGGCTCAGTGGATAGAGTGTCGGCCTGCGGACTGAAAGGTCCCAGGTTCGATTCTGGTCAAGGGCATGTACCTGGGTTGCGGGCACATCCCCAGTGGGGGATGTGCAGGAAGCGACTGATCGGTGGTTCTCTTTCATCGATGTTTCTGACTCTCTATCTCTCTCCCTTCCTCTCTGTAAAAAATCAATAAAATATATTTTTAAAAAAATATTCATTCTATGGGAGTAGATCATGCCACCCAAAGATAGATTCTGGCATCGCTGCTGATACTTTCAGTTTTATTTTCATTCTCTAGTGTGTGAGAGAAAAAGAAAATAAGCAAACAAGTAGACTTTTTTACCCCAATGAACTTAATAGTGGCTTTGTGCATTTTATAGTCTTGGAAAAATTAAATGAAATATAAAATAGTAAATTGCACAAGTTTAATACTTTGCTGTTTCTCATCAGATCTACAGAATAACTGAGATAACTAGACAGGTATAAAAGTTTATCATCATTCTAATTCATAGAAAAGAAAGTGAAGCTTAGTGAAGTTAAGCGATTTTCCCAGGGTCATGGTACTAGTAAATGCTGTGAGCTGAACTTGTGCCCAGACCCTCTGATTCTATGTCTTGTGCTTCATACATTTTAACTTCATTTTTAATCCTATATAATAAAGAGCGAATATGCAAATGGTTGTATGCTCTTGCGCCCTCGTGCTGGGGCCAGGGGACCTGAGGCTGGGGCTGGGGGACCTGAGGCCGGGCCAGGGAACTTAGGCCATGTCCCCCACCCTGGCGCTGGGGCCGGGGGACCTGAAAATGGGCCAGGGGACCTGAGACCGTACCCCCTGCCCTGCGGGGCTTGACGGGGGTGGGGATGGCCAAGTCTGGGTCTCGTGTGATTTCAACTTGCACACGGGTGGGCGGGGACTTGACTTTGGGTCCTGTGGCATGCCCCAAACTCTGACAGGAGGGAGATTTTCGTATACATTTTACTAATTTTCTTTCATCTCTGACAGTTCTATTATAGAGAAAGGGCAAATAGCAATATTAAAATATTCCCTCTAATTAATTCCCTTTTAATGTGCATGAATTTCGTGCACCAGGCCACTAGTAGTAATATAATTACATGGGTCAAAAAATCAAAATTTTAGAAGTTATACACTGAGAAGTCTCATTTCCAAAATTGTCTCCATTGACCTCATTTCCCCTTGCCCTGATGGGCAGGAATTTAATTAATGAGCAATTTATTTAAATAAAAACTGAAGCTAAGACCATAGAGGAATATAGGTAAATCTTATTTTCAGTGTTTTAAAGGAGAAAAATGCTAAATAGGAGGATACTTAATAGCCTGGAGAGTTAAGGAATAAAAAAATTGTATTTCTTAGTTGGGTTACCATTTACGTCAGTTCTTCATACTATAAGACATTTCCCAAGTCAGAAATAATTTTATAAATATTAATTTTCTTTCAATATGACTGTAGAATACCCAATTGCTGTGTAAATTGCCAAGGGATCACAAGTTCCAAAAGAAACCTTCATGCAATTGCTCTTCGTAACTGAAATGCTTTCTTCCTAGAAAAATTTGGGACACTTAACATCCTCTAAAGAGGTCACTGGAATCTAAAGGGATCTGAAATCAAGGTTAAAGTCTCCACATTTCCTTGGAAACATACGCAAGACTTACCTAGTTTCATACAATAGAATCTTCATGTAAAATATTTAACAATCTTTCTTTGTGTGAATTGAATACATAAATTCCTCTTTGTTTACGGTCAATCAGAAGATTCTTTATAAATGATTGATATATTAGTACTGTAGATAATCATACTCTATATTACCCAAATTTTTAATACTTTTATTTTCTTTTAAATATTTGGATTTCTTGAAAATAGTTATCACTCATTGCGGGAGATTTTTCCAGGAAGCAAAGCAGGAATGTTGAGTTTTAGTGATAATTTCCAGCTGGTAAGATTTAGCAATGGGCAACAAAAATACAAAGGACATTTTAAAAGAAACACAATTACCTATAAAATTGCAGACAAATAATTGCTTTGGCAACTATTAGTAAGAAATAATGAAAATAGAATGTCTTCCTAATCATCATCAAAACCCAAAGAAATGAAGATGGGAAGATTATTGAGGCAGTGAATGGTGAGGCAGGGAACACATGCGGAGAAAACTACTAAAGAAAAATAAAATGTTTTCAATTTGGATAGTTCTATTTACAGTTAGGAACACATTTTTCCCTTCTAGTAAATTCAAGAGAAAACATTTTCAATAGTCTTCTGATAAATGAAAATTGAATCTTCTTATTGGAAGCCAAGAAAGTGTATTTTCTTATTGATCATTTATTTGATCATTCTGTGATTGTTGATGGTATAGAAATTTTAAGTATGCAATATTTTAGTTTTTTTGTCTGAGCTGTCAAATTTCTCTCACACTGTGTTTTCTCATTGCAGTTCCATATCTTTGTCTTTCCTAATTATAAGCCAAAAAAAATAAAACTTTACAGAGAACCTGAGACTACAGAATAAGTTATAAAGAAACTACAAATATAATATCTGAATATAAAATATAAACTACTTTATTTTATAAGATGAGAGTTGGTCTTTAGAATAATATTTAAATGCACCTATCGAGTATTGTATGCCAGGCATAGTCTTCTTAGGTACTTTTCATCTAAATGCTTATATCTAAATGTATGTCTCCTCTCACGTCCCCAGTTATACCTCTCCTTGAGCTTTATATTCTAACTAGAGGCCTGATGCATGAAATTTGTGCAAAGGGCTCAGCCCCTCGCTGCCATGACAGCTGCCTCTGCCTTGGACCCCACCTGCCACGGCTTCATTTGGAAGGTTGTCTAGAAGACATCCAGAAGGACGTCTGGTCTAATTAGCAAATTAGGCTTTTATTATTTTAGGTAACAATAGATAGCTTATCATTTGCCCAACAGGCCTTGATGTTTTGTCTCTGTGACTTATCAATTATTTCTCTGTCTGCCCAGAATAACCTTCTTTCCTTGTCTACTTGACAAACTTTTCTTTCAAAAAACAAGCTAGAAATCATCTCCTGCAGGAAGCCTTCCTGGCTTCACCACTCCATCCCCAGAATAACACTGCTTCCTCTGTGCTACCTCGGCATCTTGTATGTTGCATTTCTCCCTTCATCTTGCAATTTACATAAACAAATGTCCAATCTCTCTGCAGACTATAAACCTCATGGGGGAAGGAAGTGACTATAGTAGATAGTCAATGAGTATGTGTATTTTTAATAGTTAATTGATTTTTAGAAAGAAAGGACCGGGGAGAGAGAGAGAGAAGTATCATTTGGTTGCCTCCTGCATGCACCTTAACAGGGATTGAACCCGCCACCAGGGCATATGCCCTGACCAGGCAGCTTTTCAAAGTACAGGACAACACTCAACCAACGGAACAACACTGGTCAGGACTAGATAGTCAATGAATGTTTGTTGAATGACTCAGTCAAGGAAGATTTGAGTGCTGGTGTTTTTTTTTAATCTGTGCACCTTGAAAATGGGTTGGACCATTGGAAAAGCTGATGGTGGCTCTAAAGACAATAGTAAAAATAAATGGCAAACAGTTGGGTGGAGGCAAAAAAAGAGTTTCTGGTTTATTCCACCAGGAATTGTGCATACATTAAGGAATGAACTAAGTTCAACGACTCAAGCAATCACAAATACTATATACATGGAGAGAGTAGGTAACAACTAATAATTATTATCATTAGGCTCGGTATGTCTAAGTATTTCTATATGTTATGCCATTTAACCCTCACAAGCCCTATAACATTGTTATCCCCATTTTGCACATGAAGGTATGAAACGTTGGAGAAGTTACACAATTAAGTGGCAGGAGCAAAATTCCAAATGGTCACTCTGACTCAGGTGCCCATTTGCAACATCACATCTCCAAGTGGGGCCAATAGTCAATCAACAGTTCATCTCCACTACCACCCTCCATGTCCTCACCTATTCTCCACGTCACACTAGTGTAGGCCAATTTGAGAGCATTTTCTTCGCAAAGCCTCATTAAACGTGTTACATGCATAGTCTTAGAATCTGCAGAGCTTAGTTGTACTGCTAAGCCCTGGAGCTTTAGAACTCTCCTTTGCTCTAAGAGAGCACTTTAAAAAAAAAAATCTGGCAAGATGTTGCTTAATAAAATGCACAGCAAGTGTCCAAGCAATTGAAGGAAGAGGGTAGTGATTAGGGTTTAAAAAAGAAAGCAGATTACCACTGAAGTGAGGATTTTTGCATGTCATTTGGTTTAAATGGAAATGTGATTAGAGAGAGAAAAAAGACATCTGAAAAGGTCATTTGAAAAAATAGTAGTGATTTTGAATTTCAACTAAATGGATAAAATCTGGGGCATCACAAATGGAAATACTTTCTAAAACTCTGCACTAAAGCATTTCATGTAAAAAATGAAAGTGCCGTGGGGAACTGTATGTAACCTCTAAGGCTCAACATGGTTGATAATTAATGATCTACTTGAATAAAATAACATAAATGTGTGTAAAATGTGTTGCCAAGATGAACAGCTGAACTTTAGGCAGTGGCAAAATAGACTTATACAAAATAGACTTCTGTAAGAGAAAGGGAAAGGATCAAAATCAGAAAAGAGGAAACCTGAGGATGAATTTTATTGTCAGTGAATTTATATTGTCTTTCTAGTCACAAACATGAGATTTTGGGATACAATGGGCTTAATAAGTGAGCCACTGGAAAGTGAATATTTGGAAAAAACAAAACTTCTTATGAAGAGGGGCAGATGTTGGAGGACAGAAGTCAAAGACAGTGTTTTAGCTACTTTCCTGCTGTCTGACCTTGTGAAAGGTAGTTAACCTCTCTAACCTCCAGATTTCTCCTCTGTGAAAAGGAGTTAATAATAGCTTCTTCCTGGGGCAATTGTGATGAATAAGTCATAATCGTAATTCCTGCCTCCTAGAAAGTGCTGAGTTGCAAAGTGCCTAATATATGCCAGACATTGTTCTAAGGCAGTGATGGCGAACCTATGACACACGTGTCAGAGGTGACATGCGAACTCATTTTTTGGTTGATTTTTCTTTGTTAAATGGCATTTAAATATATAAAATAAATATCAAAAATATAAGTCTTTGTTTTACTATGGTTGCAAATATCAAAAAATTTCTATATGTGACACGGCACCAGAGTTAAGTTAGGGTTTTTCAAAATGCTGACACGCCGAGCTCAAAAGGTTCGCCATCACTGTTCTAAGGGCTCTTCATCTATAACTATGCAATTCCTATAGCAAGCCTCTCAGCGACTAAGATTGTACCCATTTTGGAGATGAAGAAACTAAGGCGTAGAAAGGTTATGTCGCTTGCCCAAGATCACACAGGAGGGAAGTGTTAGGGCTGTGATTCAAACTCTGATCTGGCTCCAGTGTTGCTGTTTTTGACCATCATAGCAATGTACCTTTCCATATTAAAATGATAGCCTGTTTTAGTTTCTCCATCGAATTTATCACTATATAAAATGATCTCATTTGTTAACTTATGGTCTTCCTTCTCCCATCCTATATAATAAAAGTCTAATATGCAAATTGTCCCCTTGACTAGGAGTTTGACCAGGAGTTCAACCAGGGGCGGGGCCAGCTAGGCAACTGCCTGTGGCCCCTCCCCCTGTTCAGCCCCTCCCCACCAGCTGTGCACAAATTTGTGCACTGGGCCTCTAGTTTGAAAATAAGCCCCAGAAGAGCAAGAGCCTTGACAGCTTAGTTATTAGTTTATCTTCAGCATCTAGAACAGTAGATATTAAAAAAAATTACTTATAGCATGTTGAATTATAATTATATTTGCTATTGATAAAAAAGCATGTTGAGAAACTATAAAAGGTGATGAAAGAATGAAATAAATAGAGGAAAAATATGTAAGAAATTAAGATTCTGAGATAATAATATGCAAAATCGTTGCTAGTCATGAATCAAAAGCATTCCCGAAAATTAATAGTGGCAGTTTGTTTACAAAAGATAGTCTTGGAAAAAATCCATGGAACAGATGTCTTCCCTCAGTTTTTGATAACAAAATTAAAAACAGGTACAGCCTCATTTTTCTTCATTTTCCAAAACGATAAGAAGGAACACAGTCGAATCCAGCATTGCCATGGAGCACAAAGAAGAAATTCACTAGAAACAAATAGTCTTGCCTCTTAACTCCCAATAAAGAAAGCAGTCAGTGACATCCCCAACATTCATCTTGCTATCCATATCGTTTATAACTATATGATAACATGATAGTAGCATTTGCCAACGTCCAAGTTACTGAGCAAAACACAACATTAAGGAAGCAAAATGGACATTATATTTTGCCAAGCGCTTTAAAGATTCCACATGGCCCACTTTTCATTGATTAGCCACAGCCCAGGCAAACATACCCTATCACTGCGTTGAGTGTGTTTGAGTCTTAATTTGATGCCTTTGCGTTCCACAGGAGGGGGAAGATCAGGCAGCACTTTCCTATCTCTGTCCAATCATAGAAAACCAGCAAATACATTGATTGTGCCTCCTTTGTCCCAGCCCTTTGCTAGGCACTGGGAATAAAGCCTCCCCCCTCTCAAAGGTCTTTTTGACTCCCCTGTTTTTCTGAGGCATCTTCTACATATGGGTCCTAACCCTGTATTTGGAAAACTTCTAAACTGTCTGTTAAATCTGAAGGCATATTGTCAGTGGCAAGTACCAGGACCCAGGCCCAGTTTACTGTGCACACTGGGACAGTCTTGGGATTTTTGTTCGAAGATGAGCCCAAATTAAAACACTTTTCTCAATCCGGATACAAAATGACAATGCGGGAGCCAGCATTCTAATTTAGAATGCAGTAATAGTATGGAATTTTTAAGACAGAAACTAAGACATCAGGAGAATTTACAAAACAAATCTGCTACCTCTAAGTGTTTCCATTAATTCCTCTATTTTATAGTAATAAAAAAAGGATTTGCTGTTGATTGTGTCCTATTAAGATGTTAATTTCCCATCCCAAGAGATTGCGAGAAAATGGAGACTTTTTAAAAAGTGCTTTAAACACTCTGATAAAAGAACTAGGTTGACAAATAACTACAAAAATTTCCCTAGAGCAGTGGTTCTCAACCTGTGGGTCGCAACCCCTTTGGGGGTCAAATGACCTTTTCACAGGGGTCGCCTAAGACGATCGGAAAACACATATATAATTACATATTATTTTTGTGATTAATCACTATGCTTTAATTATGTTCAATTTGTAACAATGAAAATACAGTCTGCATATCAGATATTTACATTATGATTCATAACAGTAGCAAAATAACAATTATGAAGTAGCAACAAAAATAATTTTATGGTTGGGGGTCACCACAACATGAGGAACTGTATTAAAGGGTCGTGGCATTAGGAAGGTTGAGAACCACTGCCCTAGAGCTTTCTTTAGGCTACATTTTTACAACACCAGGGACAAAAAGGAACAAAGAAAATCAACACTTTTCTCCAACATTAGTTCTTCCTGGCCTGCAAAAGAAGGAGATGAAGAGGGAGATATATCATTTTAATACTATAATGGAACAGGCAGTTTTGGGGTAAAGATTTGAATGGTCTTTCCAGAAACCTGGATCATGTTCAAGTCAAATCCAGGATGTGAGCTTACCTATCTGCCAACACCTACCGGGCAGGCTCCGAAGCAGCCTGAGAGCTGACTTTGTTTCTCCTCAAGTCTGGGACAACTGCAGACATCTGGCCCAAAGGAGCTCTGATTACAGTGGGTAAACTGTTTAGAGAGCACCTGCTGGGTGAATAGAGCGGCATTGTGGTGGAGTGGTCAGAGCCCAGACTCTGAAGCCAGAATTCCAGTATTCCATTCCTAAACCAGCCACTCATCAGCTGTGGGACCTGAGGCAAGGTATCATCATTCTCCTGGTGCATCAGTCTCCTCATTAGTAAAATAGAGATAATAATAGTGGCTATCTGATAAGGTCATTGTGAAGATGAAATGAGTGAATATTTGTCAAGTTCTCAGAATAGCGCCTTGAAGATATGTCCTAAGTATTGATGGAGAGATAGTGACTTCCATCAACCTTCCAACCAAGGCTAGGAGAGTGATATTAGCCTTCTGCCTCCTTTCTGTACCCCTCCACCGCAACTGGCATTTGTGGTTTTCACTAGTTTTTAGCACCACTCATTCAGATTGCTTTAATCTGATTTTGCCTGGCTAGGCGTGGTCATTCATGCAACAACCATATATTGAATATCTTCTACACATCAGCCTTCTCTAGGTCCAGGAGCTATAGGGGGTGAGGAGGGTAAGGCAGCAAACTGCCCCACCAATCATCACCCACACCATCACCCCCACTTTGATCTTCCCAGCTCTGCACCTATCTGAGAAGACCTGATAGCCAATGCCTAGTTATATATGTTCCTGGCCATGTGATAGTACCAAATTGTTGTGATTTAAGATAAACTGCTGTGAAGCAATGTTCCCATTCATTTAGAAATGGCCTCTCATTCCTAAACAACTCATCCAGTTAGGCTCTTGCTCCAAGCCTTGGCCACTTGGCTTATTTTGTGTTCTGAATGTGCTGGGTTAAGTGCAATGTCTGTTTTATAAATGGAAACACTTTATAAGAATATAAAACCTGACACAAATGAGCACTCCATTTTTTTTCCAAATGAGCTATTAATATAAAAGGACTAGAGAGAGGGGAAGACTAACTTTGAGCGCAATATTATAGGGACCAATGAGCCAACAACAGAGAAATTTCTAAGGAGTGGGATGTGGGCCCTGGAGTAATTAAACTTGAATCTAAAATGCAACTAATAGCCGTAGCTGGTTTGGCTCAGTGGATAGAGTGTTGGCCTGCAGATTGAAGGGTCCTAGGTTCAATTCTAGTCAAAGGTACATGCCCAGGTTGTGGGCTTGATCCCCAGTAGCGGGCATGCAGGAGGCAGCCAATCAGTGATTCTTTCTCATTGATGTTTCTATCTCTCTTTCCTTCTCCTTCCTCTCTTAAATCAATAAAAATATTTTTAAAATTAAAATAAATAAAATGCAACTAATATAAGATATTTATTATTTAATGTTCCATTAAAAAGAAAAGACAAAAACCCTGCCTATTATAACTATAGAAGACCATTGACTATAAGATGCATTGCTTAACTGGAGGTATTAAAATGTAAAAAAAAAAAAAAATGCATTTTCTAATTGATGACATATAATCACTCACATTTTCTTTGCAGTTTTACACAGTGGACAGTCACTTAACGCACCCTGAGCTATGGCATAAGTGAGATGGGTCATGGGTTCTATGGGCCTTTCTATCTGTATATATAAAAGCCTAAGTGACCATTACAACCAGATAACCGGATGACTGGTTGGTCGCTATGATGCACACTGACCACCAGGGGGCAGACACTCAATGCAGAAGCTGCCCCCTGGTGGTCAGTGTGCTCCCACAGCCAACTTCCTGTGGCCAGTCAACCTCCCTCAGTCCCTCCCACCGGCAGGCCGCAGTCCCTCCCCCTGGCCAGCCGGCCCTGATTAGCCCCAATCACCCGCCAGGCTGAGGGACCCTACCTATACACGAATTCATGCACCAGGCCTCTAGTGCACTCATAACTTCACTTCATAAATTCTAATCAAGAGACCAATTTGAAAATCAAGTGATTGTAAGAAAGAAGTTATAGAAAAAAATCTTGATTCACAGTGAATTATTAAAAATCATGTTTTTCCACAACTTCCATGTTTTATTATGAATAAAAATTATATTTTTAATGTTTTCCATGTTTATCAGCTCCCAAATTTCACTTATTTGAGTATAATGGCTAAAATGTCACATGATATATCTCAGCACCAACGGTGGGTGACATAGCAGCATGTAATTACACCATGGATGGGAACTGATGTCCTCAGGTAGTAAGAGGGTGTTACTGGGAGCCCTTTATGCAGGGTTTTGTCTTCAGGGCTAGACAGGAAGGTTGCCTCTCAAAAAGCCAACTTTGTGGCTAGGAAGAGAAAAACAACTTTGTGGATAGGCAGCTTCTTGTTCTAAACCACATCACAGACCTTGACCCAGATTTTCAAAGCTTCCAAGAAGCTGCCACTTTACAATACTGAATCTCTGTGCTTAAATTCGCCATTATCATCATCTTGAAAAGTACTGCTGAACTCCTAAACCCATGCACAGGCTAGCATGGTATAGTCAATGTAATCTTCTAAACAAAATGCAAGATGATGGTAGCTTGTGGTGCCATTTGCTTCATGATTTTATCTCAAAGTCTTTGAAACTTGACTAGGGTAAGCCAGCGGGAACACCACCTTCCCTGCTCTGCTGGGTATCCTCAGACAGCTACCTTCAAGGACAAGAGCCTTATTAAAAACACCTTAAAATTGTTTCTTGAGTCAGCAGTAGCTAACAGATTTTTGGAAATTGGCAGGAATAAGGATCAGACATTTGATTCACCAGGGAAGTCTTATACTTAATCTGTTTTTGTGATATGATCTTCCAAATAAAAACTAATATTTGGATCTGTCTCTTATTAGAAGTGAAATTTTATGTATATATGATCTTATTGGAGCCCTTACATAATCTGTGAGGTAGACCAAGGACTGTGGACTCCTCAAGAATTAGAGCAGTGTCCTTTTCATAGCTTGTTGGTACTTGCTCAGTGCCCAGCAAATAGTAGTTATAATTCCCTGGGAAATTCCAGGGGAAATTTCGAAGCGAGTAAGAACTGAAATGTTTGTTGAGTAGCTATTATGTCCTAGGCCAGTGATGGCGAACCTATGACATGCGTATCAGAGGTGACACGCAAAGTCATTTTTTTGGTTGATATTTTTGTTAAATGGCATGTAAATATATAAAATAAATATCAAAAATATAAGTCTTTGTTTTACTATGGTTGCAAATATCAAAAAATTTCTATATGTGACACGACACCAGAGTTAAGTTAAGGTTTTTCAAAATGCTGACACACCGAGCTCAAAAGGTTCGCCATCACTGTCGTAGGCTCTGCAATAGGTTGTGAGTTTACAGGGATGAATAAGACACAGCACCTGGCCTTCCAAGGATATGTCTACTAGGGAACACACATCAATGAATTGTTAGGGTGGTACAATGTGGGGAAGCACAGGGGGCTAAAAGAAATCTAGTGCTGCCATGTGCATTCAATTGGGAGCAGTTATTAATTGAAATGACGACCTGAAGGATGGGGACAACGGAAACTTGGGGAGAGGGAAGGCAATTTAGGCAGAAGGCACAGCATGTACAAAGCCTCAGAGAAGAGTGATCAGGGTACACTTGTTCTAGAGACTACCATTATTCAATATAATTCTAAATTAACATGTAAATGAGGGGGACTGGCCAAGTATCAGTTGAGGTCTTGGCAGGAAACAACTGGTAGATTCAAAGTGAATCATTTGAAGAGAGTTTAACTCAGGGGTTATTTACAAATGAGTGGGCATGATATATTAAAACCTAAGAGAGACTTCAGGACTGTTAACCATGGGAGCTCTTACTTTTCCTAGAGTGGAAAGGACAGTGGGAGGAAGCAGTTGCCTGAACCCACAGAGAAAAAGGTCCACCTGATAGTACTGGATCCCTGAAGGGAGAAACCCAGCAGAATAAACACCCACTCCCATTGCCTTCCCTCACTCTGCTCTCCTGCTTGTGTTCTCCACTTTCCAAACCCAACCAGCAGCCCTATGTGGTCCATGTTTATCAGCTTCCAGGTACAGAGCAGGATGAAGAGGTGAGAAGTCAGCCAACAAAATCTAGACGGTACAAGTCTGAAGAGGAAATGTTAGCTAAACCTTGAAAGGTCTCACAGCCTACGTTAAGTGTATCCTTTATACTTAAGACAATGAGGAATTCAAAAGTTGTTTAAAAGGGAGTATTTTGAAAAGACTACAGTGTGTTCCATGTGGACAGAGAGGTGAAGCAAGACTAGAGACATGGAGAGCCGTTTGTAAACTGCTACAGTTATCCAGGCAAGACTGATGCTGCGCTAGGAAGGCGGCAGGAAAAATGGAGAGGAGGGACTGGATTCGTGACTAATCTACCTGGAAAAGGCTCTTTAGGATAGAGATGGTGGGATTAGAGAAGAGTGAGTAGGCATTGGGTTAGAAGTCTAGAAAGGAGAAAGAGCAGGTGTTTAGGATTTGGGTCTTAGCCTTTGGCTCAGGTCATTCAGCCTCTGAGCCTCAGTTTTGACATCTGTTGATAATGAGAATATGAGCTGGACTTCTCAAATTTGTCATTCTGTTCTTTTTCATTCCTCTTGAGCCTGGAGATCATTTCTACGCACCAGGTGCAGGGATTTCTGTGAACTGAGCATGTCCACAGAACGCCAGGAACTCACAGGAAAGTCCTGATGAGAATGCCCAGCTAAGGGGCAAAGAGGCATTGACTTTGTTAAGCAATTCTGCTGTGCATGCCTTGGAGCTTATGTAAGTGAATAGAAACCTCTGATGCGGGGAAAGTCAGCTCATGCTCTCTGCCCTCCAAAAATCACAAACCAAGTTCAGTATTACCCATGCTGGGATAATGTGCTAGAACATCTTCAGGAACATCAAGACTCCCTTTCTGGTGCCCTGCTTGTGGGTTCTGGGATCTGGGACAGAGCAGGACTGAGCTGGTAATATTGTCAGTGTTGTAATTATTAATTTGGGTTGCTGGTTGTTTTTTATAGAACCTTCCCTAGTGAAGAACAGCAGTTGGGCTGATCCACCTCAACTGTTGGTATAAATTTTACTGCCGAGATATTTATATATTTGAACCACTATGAACAAAAAGCCTGCCAAGGTCCTATCTGACAGTCTATAATTTTGTGTCAACAGGAATATCTCTAAGAGGGAAGTCATTTCTCAGAGACACAGGTAGTGTGGCAGGATAACAGCATGAGTGTAACTTGTTGAACAGTGAATCCAGAGAGTCCTACTGAAAATTGAAGTCCTACAACCTAAATCAATAAAAACAGCTGGAAAGCAAAGGCATTTACTAAAGTTTTTAAGGTCGCAGTTGTGTTAATTAAAAGAAAACCCAGGGGTTGAGTGAGTTTGGGGAGAAAGCTATTTGTTTTTTAAATTGAATTTATTGGGGTCAGTTAGTTAATAAAGGTTTCAGGTGTATAATTACATAATACATCATCTGTATATTGTATTGTATATTGTACTGTATGTTCACTACCCCAAGTCAAGTCTCCTTCCATCACCCCTCATCCTCCCCTTTTCCCTCTTCTACCCCCTCCACCCTCGTTCCCTCTGGTAAGCACCATACTGTTATGTGTCTGAATTGTGGTTTTATTCCCCCTGTACTCCCTTCACCTTTTCCGTGCCCTCATCTGCACTGATGTTCCCTTGCTTTTCACCGTGGGTACTTGCTCTCTCCACCTTCCAGCCTGCGCTCCTGCATGTGCCTAGATTTGAAATGCACCCATTGCCAGCCAGCCCCGTCCTCTTAACCCCCCCCCCTCCCCGCACCTTCTCACCTCTCAGTTTCCAGTTACCTCATAAACCTGTCCTTCAAGGACTACTCAAGGCTTTATCCTCAGTAAAGTTTTCCAGTTGCCATCGTTCTGTCATTGGAACCATCGTTGTGCACTGTAATGTTGCTACTGTTATGAATCGTAATGTAAATATCTGATATGCAGGATGGCCTTAGGCAACCCCTGTGAAAGGGTCATTCGACCACCAAAGGGGTCGTGACCCACAGGTTGAGAACCACTGCCCAATGCATATCTACTGAATGAATGAAGCAATGAATGAAGCAATCAATGTAAATAAATGAACATGTCTTTTAAAGTGTACTTTCTCTGTGGCTATTAAAAGCATCTGTTTTATCGTTTCTTCTCTACCAAAAGGTCAGCAGTCATATCTATAAAAATATTATATTGCAAAATAATAAATATCCTAACACATTTTTTAAATGATACAATTGCAGGCAATATTAATGAGTAAAGAGGAAGGAAATTTAATCAAATCCAGAGTGACCAGCATAGGAAGTAGGATTGGAACTATGATATTTAACTTTTTAAATTATTTTTATTAAGTTCTTACTATATGCCAAGCACTGGGCTAAGCTGATGACATGCATTGCTTTTTTTTAATCTTCAAAACAAGTCTATGAGGTATTCTCCCCATTCTATGCTTTAGAAATCTGAGACTTGAAGAGACTAAGTAATCTGCCCCAGGTCAGCCAGTTATTAAGTGGCAGAGCTGAGTTTCATACATGACTCATGTATGATTTTTATCTATGCTGTACCAGCAGGATTTGTATAACTGTGACTAGAGAATAAGAGGTAGCAGCTTAAGCTCAGATCTACCAAGGTATAAAATGGGAACATGCCTGGTAAGCTTAAGGTTCAAAGTTCCTGTCTGCTGATGGACTGGCAGGGCGAATGGGGGGGGGGGCGGCGAGGGGCGTATATCTCTGTGCATGTAATAGAATATGATATATGTTAATATTCTGGTTTATAATAAGAAATATGTATTTGGTTTTCTGGCACAGAGCTCCTAAAAACCCTTGGAATTTTCTCTTTTGTTATGTTAATGATGTGACTTTTAGATCACACCTAAGGTGGTGGCTGGTTACCAATAGAGCTAACCACATGGTTAGAGGATTGACATTTTTAGTCCCACCCCTGACCTCCCAGGTGGAGAGAGGGACTGTGGTTGAATTAATCCCCTGTGGCCAATGATTTAATCAACCATGCCTTTGTAATGAAGGTTCCATAAACACCCAAAAGGACTGGGAAGAGTTTCCAGGTTGGTGAACCAGAATGCTTCCACGTGCCACATGTGCCCCAAACTCCACCAGGACAGAAGATCCTTTGTTCAGGCCCTCACCTTCTGAAACTCTTCACCTGGCTGTTGATTCATATTCTTTAATAGCCTTTGGAATAAACCTGTAATCTAGTGAGTAAACTTGTTTTCTGAGTTCTGTGAGCTGCTCTAGCAAATGAATCAAACCCAAAAAAGTGATTGTGAGAACCTGTGATTTATATATATAACCAGTTGGTCAGAAGCACAGGTCACAACCTGGACTTGTGATTGGCATCTGAAACGGAGGGCAGTCTTCTGGAACTGAACCCTCAACCTGTGGAATACAATGCTATTTCTGGGTAGATAGTGTCAGAATTGAGTTGAATTGTAGGACAACCAGCTGGTGCATGAGAATCACTAGGTGGTAAGGTAGGGGGGAGGGGGGGTGGAAACACATATTGGGATTGGTGATCATCATAATGTGGAAGGAGTATTGGATGTGAGTGGACAGCATTCAATGATAGACTCAGAAGGCTGGATGATCCTTAAGGAAATGAGTCAGATACTAACCAACAGAAACAGCAGGTTTAGATTAGTCTGGCAGGGGTAAGGAGAGTTGATGGAAAGCAAAGAGACTAGTTGGTGACAGAGCTTTTTATTAAGAGCTTTAGAGTCTTCTTTCCCCTCCCCTCCCCCACCAAAAAAAAGGGAAGTTTATAAGCAGCAAAAAAAAAATTGAACTTAGGTCTCTATGTGATAACCTTCATCCAGCCATTTTCTAAACTAAATTCTATAAAAATTATGTGAGTGTGTGTGTGGTCAGAGAGACTCTTTCAGAAGCCCTACAAACCTTTCATGAAACCACCTCTCTTAAGTCTGAGATCAACATGAAGTATAGAATCCCTGGTTCTGATAACCCCAAATTATTTAAGGTGTCTGCATCTTTGTCCCCACTGTCTAAAATGTACTATCTAAAAGTAAACAAACAGATAAATAAAAAAATAAATAAATAATAAATTTGTCCACTTACTCATCTCAGCCTCTATTTCAAACACAGTGGATTGCCCCTGCCATTAGCTGTTAGTGGCTATCTTGGATCCCATTCTGAGTTCCTAGCTTACCTCTATAACACTTTTAGGCTCACTTTGGGCCATAAAGTAATCATTTGTTAAGTGATGACTTTACAGCTCTAAAAAGTTTCAGAATGTGAATAATCCAGTCTATATTCAATCCTATGTGTTTGAAATATGTAAATTCGTTGGAATTCAGTCAGGAAGAGCCAAGACAGTATGGGGAAGTGAAGTGCCCCCTGTTCCAGAATCAGACTGACCTCGTTTGAATTTCAGCCCTGACAATTTACAGCACAGACCTTGGGGGGAAATAATTTTTGTCTTTTTTTAATTAGTATTATTTTATTTTTTCATTACAGCTTATATTCAATATAGTTTCAGGTGTACAGCAAGGTGGTTAAATAATCATATACTTTACAAAGTGTTCCCTCTTTGTAAAGTGTACCCAATTGGCACAATACATAGTTATTACAATATTATTGACTATATTTCCTATGCTGTCCTGTAAATCCCTATGACTATTTTGTAACTACCAAATGTACTTCTCAATTCCTTCATCTTTTTCACCAAATCTCATCGGGCAACCACCAGTCTGTTCTCTCGGTCTATGAGTTTGTTTCTGTCTTGTTTGTTCATTTATATTGTTCTTTAGATTTCACGTATAATTAAAATCATGTGGCATATGTCTTTCTCTGACTGGCTTACTTTAAGAAGCATAATACCCTCTAATTCCATCCATGCTGTCCATCCTTGGTAAGATTTCATTTTCTTTAAAGGCCAAGTAATTCTATTGTATATATGTACCACCACGTTTTTAGCCATTCATCTATTGAGGGGCACTTGGGTTGCTTCTATAGCTTGGCTATTGTAAATAACACTGAAATGAACATAGGGGTGCGTATATGCTTTTGAATTAGTGTTTTGGGTTCCTTCGGATATACACCCCGAAGTGAGACCACTGGGTCATAAGGCAGTTCCATTTTAATTGTTTACGAAACCTCCATACTGTTTTCTGTAGTGACTACACCAATCTGCATTCCTACCAACAGTGCACAAGGGCTCCCTTTTCTCCACATCTTCACCAACACTTGTTGTTTGTTGATTTTTTGATGTTAGCCATTCTGACAGATGTGAGGTGATACCTCATTGTGGTTTTAATTTGCATTTCTCTAATGGTTAGTGACATTAACCATCTTTTCATATGCCTATTGGCCATCTATATTTTTTTCTTTGGAGAAGTGTCTATTCAGGTCCTTTGCCCATTTTTTAATGGGATTGTTTGTTTTTGTTGTTAAGTTGTATGAGTGCTTATTTTGGTATTAACCCCTTGTCAGATCTATCAGTGAATATGTTCTCTCATTCAGTGGGTTGTCTTTTCCTTTTGTTGATGGTTTTCTTTGCTGTGCAAAAACTTTTTAGTTTGATGTAGTTCCATTTGTTTATTTGTTTATTTATTTCCCTCACCCAAGAAGATATATCAGGAAAAATATTACCAAGAGAAACATCTGAGATTTTACTGCCTATGTTTTCTTCTGGGATTTTTATGGTATCAAGTCTTATATTAAGTTTTTAATCCATTTTCGGTGGTCTAGTTTCACACTTTTGCACATATTTACCCAATTTTCCCAACACCGTTTATTGAAGAGACTGTCTTTACCCCATTGTATGATCTTGCCTCCTTTGTCAAATAGTAATTGACCATATAAACATGTGTTTAATTCTGGTCTCTCCTGTTTCATTGATCTATATTAGACCTTCAGAAAACTGCTTAACCTGAACCTCAGTTACCTTAGGATAAAAATGAGGATCATATAAGTACCTCAAAAGTAAGTTATATGAGTGAGATAATGCAGGCAGAACCCCCTGGTAGATAATCAAGCACAGAATAGGCACTCAGTGAATGGGAGAGATGATGATAACTATCATCATCACAGACACAGTTGCCACCCATGCACTTATAGATCCATTTAATATAGAATCAGTGACTTCTATTTTTATATCCATATTTTATACAGGATGTGGCAAAATTAGGTTTATAGTTGTGAATATGCAAAACACAGAGTTATTCTTGTATTATTATTTATTAGTTATTGTATTATTTTCCATACACATAACTGTAAACCTACTTTGTATATGTGTGTATGTGCATTTATATTTATATATATGAAGCTATTAAGTTGTCATCATAGTCATATCTAGTATTTAATGCTTTCTTATGGACATCATCTACCAGATTGACTTGAGGTGTGACAAACATATCACATATTCTCAGCATCAGAATGGAGTTTATTTTGAGTAGGTTAAAGCAGTTTTACATAATTTACAATACATAATTTATGTTGGCTATGTAAAAAAATAATGTATTCTTTTTCAGTCAGATTTATTGCATTTATTTATTCTAGCAATCTATTATTAAGTAAAATATTTCTTTACTTACATAATCTTTGAAATAAGGTAAAAGTATTTAAGAACTTACAACACCATTTTACCTTTCGAATGTTAATCACAGGCAACATTGACTTAAATGCTCTCATAAACAAATGGTTCTGACATTTAAACTATCTTGGTATTTAGCAGCTAGGAATATGTACCAATATTTACCTTAAGTAATATCACATTTTTCAGGAAACAAGTTAACCTCTTTTTTTCTTTTTTATTGAAAACTATTATAGCAATTGGAGTAATAAACAATTATAAATTAAATTATCATTGATGTAATTCCAGTATTTTCATCCTTAGCCTATGTTTGTCAACATTGTCTTTATTAGTATTTCATATCACTCCTTTTGCTTTCACATTGGTTCTTTCTTACATAGCAAATTATTTGCCTGTGAAGCCATCCTCCTATTATTTTGTGTGTCACTGAAATGCTCATATCTCTTACTTGACATATTTGAACAATCATAAGTAAGGCCCTTAACCATTGGTCCCCTCCCCCCCACACTCCACCACCACCACTTTCTAATCATCAAATCAGAGGCCAGAAAGGCAGATGCCAAAGGGAGGAATGTGAAGTGATCAAGCTCAATAGGCCCTCATTTTATTTTGCATCAGCGAGGACAAGAGCCCTCTATCTTCTCGATGTAAAGAATAAATGTTTCAGATGCACTTGACCCAGCTTAATTAGCAGATGAACTGCTTCTCCATAATGGGTGTCCTGCACACAAATTTCAACACGATAAATTAAACAGAATTAGGCGAGACAGGAGTCAAATTCATTATTTGTAATGTCAGTCCTCTTATTGAGTATGCTTGACATTTAATGTAAATAAAGTAAGAACTCCACTGTCTTCCAATAAGTGTTTATAAATGAGTACAAAATAGTAGATACTCATTAAGAAGTTAATGTTAAAAACTCTACCTTCCCCAATGGAAAGTAAATCACCATTGATTTTAATAAATGTTTTTTGCTACTAGTATTTTTCTAAGATAGTCTACTAGTAGTGTATTAAGATTAAAAAAAAAGAATGGCCCTAGTCAGTTTGTCTCAGTGGATAGAGTGTTGGCCTGCAGACTGAAGTGTCCCAGGTTTGATTCCCATAAAGGGCACATGCCTGGATTGCAGCTTGATCTCCAGTGGGGGGCATGCAGGAAGCAGCTGACCAATGATTCTTTCTTTCTCTCTTTTCCTCTCTGAAATCAATAAAAATATATACTTTTTAAAAAGATAGTTATTTGGATAATTTGGGGTAAATTTTCCCAATTATAGACCCAGCATTTTTAATTAAATAGCTCCATGTTTAAGACAATGGCATATTTTGGGGGGGGGGGCAAGGGGAGAATGGGGCAGAGGCAGGACTCAGTTGAATTGTTTTTTGCTGCCTTCTTTATTTCATTTGGCATGTAATTTCATTATGTAAACTGAAAAATAGACTCTAAATATATAAAACTACTGATGAACATGAAACGAAAGGCCTATGAGTAGAGCAGATGAAAGTACAAATGATTGCCCTAACCGGTTTGGCTCAGTGGATAGAGTGTCGGCCTGCAGACTGAAAGGTCCCAGGTTCGATTCCAGTCAAGGGGCATGTACCTTGGTTGCAGGCACATCCCCAGTAGGGGGTGTGCAGGAGGCAGCTGATCAATGTTTCTAACTCTCTATCCCTCTCCCTCCCTGTAAAAAATCAATAAAATATACTTTGGAGAAAAAAAAAGAAAGAAAGTACAAATGATTGTAGAGTACAGCAAGGAAAACAGCCTCTCTCAATCGCTTCTATGACTCTCCAGAACAGAGTTTAAAAGTAACTGGAGTCTACAATCCTTTATTTTAAAAAGCCTATTGCACATATGATATTTGTTGTCAGTCTGATTATTCAATTAACCAAAAGATCTCATTCTTTAACTGTATTTAATATCATTGTGTTAGGAATGTTAGGGAAATACTACTCACATTTATAATAATGTTATATGTGGTCAGGAGCCTCAGTGATAGAACACAGACTAGATTACCAGAGGGACTTCCGGTAGGAAGACAGAGAACACTAGGCAAAGTCTTTTTTTTTTTTCACTCCTAAACAAGTTTAGCCTTAAATGTAAGGACAGCAAGCTGGGTCATATGAAAATCTTGGGGGTTCCTCATGATGCTTTAACTTTAAAACTAGAGCAAAGACAAGCTTGAGCATTTTTTTTTCTGGTGACTCCCTTTGTTCTCTGTCCTTGACTTTTTTCTTAGCACAAATAAGACCTCTTCCTCCTGAGAGTGAAAGGGAACATGGGTCTAGTTAGTTCATGGCAGTCTGGTCCCAGAGAACAGTGTGTATCCAACAGTACAGGTGGCTACAAGTAGGACACTCTTTGTGATTAATAGCAACATCATTCTTACTAGGAAGCAAAGAAATGCTATACTTATTTTATCTCATGAGGTCAGGCTTCATGGCCTTTATTTCTTTAGAATAAAACATCAGTATTTATAAAACATACCTGTGGCATACAATTTAAAGGTACCTGCCAATTTCCTCCATAATACACATTGCTATGAAATGATCCCTACGAAGTGATCCTACCTTGCTGTGCACAGCCAGATAGGACCCAAGTGAATTTATCAGGCGCCACTCCAGGATGTGACATTGGGTCCTAGAGATGTTCATCTCTCCGTGGTGGTGCTTAACTTGAAGATGACACAAAGCTGGGACTGGAGCTGGAGCCGCTGTGTGTGGCCCTTTGTGGGGAGAAAGTGGGTCTGAAGAGGCAAAGAATAATAACATTCATACAGGAGGACAGCAAGAGAAGCCTGACGGGCAGGGAGAGGGGAATGGTGGGAGCAATGACTGAAAACTCCCTGTTTCTAGACCCTTTCAAAGTCAGGTTCCACGGTCTTTCCTGTGGGTTCTGAGATGACACTTGTGTCCTGACATTAAAACTCCCCCTTTAGCTTAAGCAGTTTGAAGGAAGTATCTGTTTTTGCAACAAAATGATTCCTGAAAGGGGCACTATCATGACAAGCACCTTCAAGAAGAAAGGGCAGACCCTGGCAGCTATGACCTGATTCTGTGGCCTTCCTCCCACGCTAATCATCACTGCCCCTCTCATTAGTGCTGTGCTGCTGGAATTTCAATGTGGTAGCTGTCTGTGCACGTCTAGAAAGAGCTATCTCTTATAATGGTCAACCCCATACAAACCATATGTGGAGCCGTATGTGGACTTCATACTGCAGCTGCCACAGAGGCAATCAAAGCTTACATGCGTGAACAAAATCTACATAGCATTTTCCCCATAAAAGATTAGAGTGTTAGAAAATGTTTTAAAGCTAAATCAATCTGTCCCGGCTGGTGTCCCTCAGTGGTTGCGCATCGACCTGTGAACCAGGAGGTCATGGTTCAATTCCGGTCAGGGCACAGGCCCAGGTTTTCAGTTCGATCCCCAGTGAAGCATGCAGAAGGCAGCCAATTAATGCTTCTCTCTCATCGTTAATGTTTCCATTTTTCTCTCTCTCTCCCTTCCTCTCTGCAATCAATAAAAAGATGTATTTTTTTAAAGGTAATCAATCTGATCTTGTCAGAGGTTATAAAAACACATTTTCTTTCATTTATTTCATTTTAAATGTGGGGGGAGGGAGAAAACCAGAACAATTGCTTCTTATTTGGGGGCAAATGGAGAGAGAACAAAGTTGGAGAAATTACATTTTGGAGCTAAAATGAAAAGATTATTGTACATTTTCTAACACCAATATAAATGGTGCACATAAAAATACTCTTCAACTATATGCAAAAGACAAGGAAAAAGATGCAAACAGTCATTGCTTTGAGATGGTTTAAATATTGCCTTCTTAACGAAGCCATCCCTGACCTTCCATCTCAGGCAGAGTCCTAGCTCCTTCTGGTCTCCTTGGCCTTTTGAGTATATCCATGTAACTGTCACATGCCCATGGTAACAACTGGTTTGCTTGTCTCTCTTCCCCACTAAACGGTGAGCATCTTGAGTGAGAAGTAGACCCATTAAGCAAGAGAGAAAATAAAGTAGAAAAAAGTAGGTTTATTGGAGTAGGGGTGGAGTGGGGGAAGAGAAAGCTTATTAGAGTTCAGTTTAGGTTGAAGCTGAGGTGCCTTTTGAGACTCGCAGGTGAAAATGTCCAATTGGTTATCTGTATCCCAAGAACAGAATAATGCTCTAATCTGCAGTTAGAGATCTAGACATAATAGGGATAGTTAAAACTAAAATCATCAGTGTTGTGCTGGGAGAATACATCAAGTAGAAAGAGAAAAATGCCCCAGGCAGAACTCTGGTGACTATGTATCAAGGATAGACCATATATTCTAAGGTAGCATTTTTCAAACTTTAACAGAGTAAATACAGGCTCTGTCCAAAGGGAGGCAGCAGTCCATACGGTTAAAGGCAGGAACTCTGGGACCAGCTTGCCTAGGTTGAAATGCCCGCTGCACCTCTGATTAGCTGTGTGACCTTGGGAGGATTATTGACCACTCTGTGCCTCAGAGAGGCCTCCTTAGCAAAGTGGGGATAATAATAATACCTACATCATAAGGTTATTATAAGAATTATGTAAGTCAGTTAAAACTTAGAACAATGTCTGGCATATAGGAAGCTCTATACAAGTTTTTGTAAGATACATTTTTTTAAAATAAGAAAGGGAAAGAATTCTCCTGGAGCCTTAAGTTGGCTTAAAATTACTTAAATATATATCCACATAAATTAGATATAAAGTGTCTATACTTACAGCACTACTATAACCAAGAAACCAAAATATGCTTATAAATGAAATATAAAGAAAATTCTAAAACAAGTTCAATTCCAACTTACAGTATTAATTTAATTCAGTAGCTTAGGTTATTTTGTCAAACTAAAGAACCATTCTCAACATGAACTGTGGTGCTGACTATAGGTTCTTTTGAGTCTGGCATATACTTCTACTTCCATGTGCCAGGTGGTAGCTCAGTCCTCCTGCCACCTCTCTACTTTTGTATAGTTCCCCCCTGGACACTATCTAACCTTATTACATGTCCACCCCTGGTCTTTTCTCCTCAGTCCAAGACAATTAAAGCAATACCATTTGGTGTCAAAGGATTCAGATATACAAAGTTAAAAGGCACCACAATTCATGGCACTGCTTGGTTTTAGAGCAGTCATCCCAATGATCTAAAATGTGTCTAAATTATTATTCAAGATAAACGTGAAAATGGAAACATAAGCTTAATATTTTTTAAGAAGAACTCATGGGCCTTAGTAATACATCACCTGGCCCCAATCTTAGAAATACAATAGTAAGGAGTTGCTTTGAAAGACATGGATATTAACTAAAGGGAGTTTAGCGTCACAATCTTTTAAAGAAGAAACTTGAACACATTTAATTGTTGAGGGGAAAAATCTAGGACAGAGAGAGAGAGGTTAAACACAAAGTGAGGGAATGATTGGGAGAGTAAAATCTTGGAAGAAACAGGAGGGAGGTTTGGGAATCAAGAGCAGAAGAGCAAGGATGAGAGTAGACCAGGAGAAAGCTAATCCAGTGCAAATTTGTAAATTTGGTCCAGAGATAGTGTTGCACATCTTCTCCCCTCTTTCTCTCCCCTCCAACCCCTCGCCCCCCTGCCTAAAAAAAATGTGGCTGCTTATTGCTACGTAAAAGAACACAACCAGTAAAATTTGTCTTGACAGCATCTGGCTAGGTTTTTATTCCACAGTGTGCCTCACAAGCACTGAGAATGTATTTGAGGGTTGAAAACCCTCAGGATTAGTAGATGAGTTGATCAAGATGCATGGGAAGCAGACTTGAGTGCCAATATCCAGAGAATTTGGGAACTGAGATCAGTGCTTTTGGTTGTTTTCGCTATTTGCTAATGACAAGTATGAATATTAAAGCATTCTAAAAAGTCAGTTGGCATAAAGCCCGGATTAAAATTCTAAGCACAGAAGTGCATTATTTTCCCCTCAACGTAAAAGATTCTGGGAATTAATCATTTTGCTTCAGAATGAAACCTGACGGCTACAGGGCAAGCCTGGGCAGTGAACTTAACATAGTTTTACCTCCTGTGTAGGTGGAATAAAAAACTTCCTGAAACCCTTGTTTATACCAAAGCCTGGAGCCAAACAGGTATCTCAGACTCCCAGAGGTGGTGAGTCATAAACATTCATGTGGCATGTTCTTTGTTGGTATTTTCAGCGATCAAAGTGACAGTGGATCCAGACCACACACGGTGGAAAAGCACCCTCTGTTATGTGAGAATGACTGGGGAACGTGTCTATATGTGAGCATGGCTGGGGGACGTGCCTATATGTGAGATGGTCATTTCTGGAGAGCAGAGGGTGGTGATGACTCCACATTCAACGCAGGAAATGAGTTCACCTATTTGCCAAAAGTGCCACCTTACAGATTGAATTCCTTATAAAGCCCAGAGCCTGGTGTATCTCAGCCCCATACTCATGTGTAGGTCCACAGGTCTCCATGTGATCAATCAGAGTTCACATGAGAAATAGAAGCCATCCTATGTAGTATAAGATGATTTAATTCAGGGAATGAAGTGTTTGTAGTGTCACTGAAGAATTGGTAAGAACATACTTGCAATCTAGAGATAAGGGACAACGGATTAGAAAGTAGTTGCTATACCCTCCACCACCACATACCTGCCTCTCAATACTCAATTCTGGATGATCTGTTGACAGCAGAAAAACAAGAGAAAGGTAGCCTCTTTCATACAAAAACCTTCCAAATCCAGAAGGGCATCTAACGATGGGAACTTAATTGGTATTATGAAACATACCTGGATGGGAGTCTAAAAATGTGGATTTTAGCGTTGCAGTTCTGTCGTAAGGAGAAATTCCATAGAAAGAAGTAGGAATAGATGCTGAGGGTTAACTGACTATACCCAGGACATCATCATAAAAATAGCCACCTTTATTGAACATTAACTCTTTTCTGGGTCCTCTACCTATTTTCACTTATTTAATGCCCATAGTAACTCAATGAGGTACACGATGGTTTTATACCCAATTTATAGTTGAGGAAACTGAAGCACTGAGACTTTAATCTATAACCTGCCCAAGGTCATAACCTTGTAAGTAGAAGATCCAGGATTCAAACCAGGCAATCTAGCTCCATAGATACCTACCCCTCCACAGAACTGCCATTTATATAATAGCTAACATTATGCCTTTCATTTAACATTTTTCTACTGTTTTATAGACTTAAAAGCAAAATACAATTTACCAAAATATGTAGGCAGCAAGCAGGAAGGAAATCTTCAAAGCCTAGAATATCAGGGAAAGCTTCTCAGAGGAGGTGGCACATAAACTGAAATGTACAGGATAAATAAGAGGTATTGGAGGTGGACCCTTTGGGAGGTGATTGGGCATTGTCCTGTGCACCGAAAGTTTGCTGGTTTGATTCCCAGTCAGAGCACATGCCCAGATTTTGGGTTCGATCCCCGGTAGCTGGGGCATGCAGGATGTTTCTTTTTCTCTCTCCCTCTCCCTTCCTCTCTCTAAAAATCAATAAACTATTCTTTAAAAATAAAAATAGAGGGAGGATCTCTTACAAATAAAATCATTGAATAAGGTCCAGATACCCAAGAGTGAAATGAGCTCTGGGAACCACGGGGAGCCTCAAGTTTAAGGATGAAACTGGTGAGGGGTGAGGCCTAAACAGGGTTTAAAGGGACAAGATCATGGCACACAGTGGAATTTGATTCTTAAACGCTGAAATTTGTTTCCAAATTTTTTCTGTCAAATAACTTTTGAGCACTCTCCTTATTTTTATGTTTATTTATACTATGTTGAGCCTACCAATTAGTAGCTGTGTGTCTTGGGCAAACTATAAAATAGAAATAATAATAATGATGATTATCTCATAGGAATATTGTGAAAATTAAAGGAGTTAATATATGAAAAATGTGTAGGAAAATAGTGCCTGGAACCTAAAAAGTGATAGAGTACTAGTTATCATTATTTTGTTATTTTATTAAATTAATAATCAGTTGCTATAAACTGTTTGTTGCCGGGAGCCAGTCCATCCTTGCTGTTTCAAGGGACCTGGCATATATGGCATACTGTTCTTAATATGTTTGCTCACCTTCTTGGCACTATGTGTTTTAACCAAGGTCACCTCTCTGAGAAAGGTTGTTTCCCCAGGTAGGGATTTTCCCCTGAAGTTAGGGAGGGAATAAAACCTCTTAACCCCTTCCCCAGCAGAA
>NW_006290677.1:787356-790639 GCF_000327345.1 Myotis davidii | reverse complement strand
CCTCAGAACACAGAACTTACAGACAGAACTTAGAAGACAGAAACTTAGACAGAACTTAGAAGACAGAACCTACACAGAACCTAGAACTTCGCTGGAGAGAACATGGCAAAAGATCCTGGACTGAACCTGACTACAGAAATTGGCAAGAGAACCCGGCTACAGAACCTGGCGACCGAACCTGGCTCGAGAACCTAACCCGAACCTGGCTGGAGAACCTAGCGAGAGAACATGGCCACAGAACCTGGCTGGAGATCCTAACCAGAACTTCACTGGAGATCCTGACTAGAACTTGGCTAGAGATCCTGCCTAGGCTGCTGATCAACTGAACGCTGTCTCCATGTCATTCCTTCTTCACCAACTCCGTCCACACCTTTGGGGACCCCTGGACCTGCTGGGGCTGGACCCCGGCAGTTTGTGTCCTCCAAAATTCATGTTACTGAATTGATAATCCATTGCTATAGACTAATTGTGTTCCCTAAAGTACATATGTTAAAGCCTAATCTCCAATGTGATGGTATTGGGAGGTGGGCCCTTTGGAAGGTGATTAGGGCATGAGGTGGAACCCTGATGAGTAGAATCAGTGCCTTTATAAGAGAGACCACAAAAAAGTGCTCCCTCACTGCTCTCATCATTTAAGGATGCAGTGAAAAAAGACATAGTGTCTATGAAGCAGAAACTTAATCTGCCAGCATCTTGATGTCAGACTTCCCATTCTCCAGAACTGTGAGAAATAAATTTCTGGTGCTAATATGCCATGCAGTTTATAGTATTCTGTTATAGTAGCCTGAACAGACTAAGACATCACTAAAATCACTATATCACTAAGTATTAAACCAAGAGCATCCACACTGGCATTATTAATAATAGTTCAAAATCCACTGAAACTTCTCATTTGGAAGATTTTTTAACAGGATAAAAACTGTGTCCCCATGATTTTTAGTGTATAAAGAGCTGAAATACAAATCATTTTGAACAGTGAAGGCATACAGCAATAAAAAAATTTCTGAACTCTTATTTTCAGAATGTTCTCTCCATGGGACAAGTACTTGCCAAAAGCAGTTATTTTCTCACCCATCGCTAAAATATAACCTTTGTATTGTGAGGGATAGAGAAAGTGTATTTGCTTTTACCACGTTATAAACATTTTTATTGAAGTATAACATACAGACAGGAAAGTTCACAAATCAGAAGTGTACAGCTTGTGTTATTACATGGTAACTACACCCAGGTAATCACCACTTAGACCAAGAGATAGGGCAGTACCTTTTTTGGCCTCTTCCAATTATTCCCCTCTGCCTCTTTCCCAAAGGTAACCACTAGCCTAACTTCTAACAGCCTTCATTAGTTTTTGCCTGGTTTGCACTTTACGTAAGTAAAATCATACAGTATGTATGCTTTTGTATCAGGCTTCTCACATTCTGCTTGATGTTCATGAGGTTCACCCATGTTGTTGGGTACAACTGTAATTCATGTAGTTTTATTGCTATACTAGAGGCCTGGTGCACAAAATTCATACACGGGGTGGGGGTGTCCCTCAGCCCAGCCTGCACCCTCTCCAATCTGGGACCCCTCTCACAATCCAGGACTGATGGCTCCCAACCACTTGCCTGCCTGCCTGTCTGTTGCCCCTAACTGCTTCTGCCTGCCAGCCTGATCCCCCCCTAACCACTCCCCTGCCAGCCCAATTGCCCCTAACTGCCCTCCCCTGCCGGCCTGGTCGCCCCTAAATATCCTCTCCTGCAGGCCTGGTTCCCTCAAACTTCCCTTCCCTGCTGGTCCAGTCACCCCTAACTGCCCTCCCCTTCAGGCCTGGTTTGCCCCCAACTGCCCTCCCCTGCAGGGCTGGTCCCCCCCAACTGCCCTCCCCTGCAGGCGTGGGTTTCCCCCAACTGCCCTCCCCTGCTGGGCTGGTCCCCCACAACTTCCTTCCCCCACAGGCCTAGGTCCCCCCCCAATTTCCCTCCCCTGCTGGCCATCTTGTGGCAGCCATCTTTGACACATGGGGGTGGCCATCTTGAGTGTTGGAGTGATAGTCAATTTGCATATTACTCTTTTATTAGATAGGATAGTATCCACTGTGTTGAAAACAATAATTCACTTACCCATTCTAATGTTAGTGACCATTTAGGTTATTTCTTTTTAAAAAATATATATATTTTATTGATTTTTACAGAGAGAGGAAGGGAGAGGGATAGAGAGTTAGAAACATTGATGAGAGAGAAACATCAATCAGCTGCCTCCTGCACACTCTCCACGGGGGATGTGCCCGCAACCAAGGTACACGCCCTTGACCGGAATCCAACCTGGGACCCTTGAGTCTGCAGGCCGACACTCTATCCGCTGAGCTAAACTGGTCAGGGCTAGGTTATTTCTTATGGCCATTTTCCAGCTTTTTGTAAAATACAATAACTATCCTACCATTCAGATCCTCTTGACGAGACGCACAACAACCTGTGAGTCATACTCTTGTCCTTCAGCTTTGAGAAGCTCCTCTCTTTCCTCAGGTTTCCTACAATTCATAAACAGAAGAGAGATGCACTGACAGAGACCTGAGTGAAAGCATCAGGAGCAATGCACATGTGGAGTAGAGTGAGGCCTGATTTCTGATTGTTAAGAGAAACACAGTATAAATAGAAGCACTGCTATTTTTCCTGACCTTTGCACTCCCTTGTGCACTCCCTGGGTTATGCCCACCCCTAGCAGTTTAGATTTCACTGCTATAAACAGTGGATACATTTTGAAGGATTTTGAGCAGGAGTTGTGTATTGAAAGTCCACCCTGATATCAATGAGGAGGATGGATCAGAATAAAGCAGGAAGGTTACTGTCATGGTTCAAGGTGAGAGACAATGCAGCTAGAGAAATGCGTAAGAGGTAGGCTTGATAGGACTTGTGATGCTCAGGCAATTGGGTGGATGGAGAACCTCTGAGGAGAGCATATTTCAGAGGGATGACAAAAGTGACAGCAACTTGCCCTGGCTGGATGGAGTGTCATCCGTACACTGAAAGGCTGAGGGTTCAATTCCCTGTCAGGGCACATGCCTGAGTTGTGGGTTCTGATCAATGGTTCTCTCTCACATCAATGTTTCTCTCTATCTCCTTTCCTCTCTCTAAAATAAATTTTTTAAAAATACATATCCTCTGGTGAAGATTAAAATAATAAAAAATAAATAAAAAGTGATGGCAACCTTAGTGACAGCTGATGCTTAGAATTCCTCTCTTGGTACAGAACACAGCTGTCCAGCCTGACTCTATCTTCTTTTGCTTTGAGGCAGAAGAACTTG
>NW_006290677.1:780987-787121 GCF_000327345.1 Myotis davidii | reverse complement strand
TCCTCCCCCTCCCCTCCTCTCTTTCTAAAATCAATAAAATGATATCTTCAGGTGAGGATTTTAAAAAGTTCCTCGTTTACAGTTAATGTTAGGACAGCTATTATTTTATCACTAACCAACTTTGTTATTTGGAGGAACTGCCTTGTATTGCTGGCTTTACAGTCTTATTTGAACTTTTCATCAACATGTACTATACCGATAGAAAAATGCACAAATCATATGTGCACATGTCAATTTTGCACAAACTGAACATACAGCAGCAGATTAAGAAACAAACCATTACTGTAGCCCAATGCCATCACCTTGTGTGCCTTTACAGCCGTTACTCCTCTCCAAACTAACCACTCTCCTGATGCAAACAGTACAGATAAGTTTTGCCTGTTTTTGAACTTTATGTGAGTGAAATCATACATATGCCATCATTTGAATCCGGTTTCTTTTGCTCCACATTTTCTTCTCTGAGATTCACACAAAAAAAAAATAAAAAAAAAAAAATAAATAAAAATCAATGGAAAAAATACCCTCTGGTGAGGATTAACAACAACAACAACAAGATTTTTTTAGGACAGCATCATTGGAAAAATAAGAGAAGGTGGAAAAATTATAAGTCTAGAAGAGCACCTCAAGAACCAGTTCAGGCCCTGACTGGTTTGGCTCAGTGGATAGAGCGTAAGCCTGCGGACTGAAAGGTCCCAGGTTTGATTCTAGTCAAGGGCATGTACCTGGGTTGCGGGCACATCCCCAGTAGGGGGTGTGCAGGAGGCAGCTGATCAATGTTTCTCTCTCATCGATGTTTCTAACTCTTTATGCCTCTACCTTCCTCTCTGTAAAAAATCAATAAAATATATTTTAAAAAAAAAAAGAACCAGTTCAGTTCAGCTAACTCTTAGAGACCTACTATGTGTCCAACACTACAATACAGAGGGTTTAATTAAGACCAGTAGATAGACATAACAAGAAAGTAAATTTGAACACAAAGAATAATTTTTCATCCGTTGAATTGTTGAAAACCAAAAGAAATGGTCCTATATTATAGTGAGGTTCCCATAACTTAAGTATGAAAACAGGACTGTTTCAGAGGAAACCATTACGTTTGATGGGAGTTGACCAGTTGACCTCTAGGTAACCATTTCAAATAGACATTTCTCTGATCATAATATTTGTTTAAAATAGAGCTGCTATCAGTAACCCTGGCCTTTCATGGTTAAGGAGTTGAAATTAAAGATACTACCTTCACTTTTTCTCCTACTCTTCTCTGCCCATGTTATCAACACAGAAAACAAAACAAAGATAAAGGAGGTACAGCCCTGGCTAGAGTGGCTCAGTGGGTTGGAGAGTCATCCCACACACGAAAGGGTGGTGGGTTTGATACCTGGTCAGGGCACATACCTCAGTTTTGGGTTTGATCCCTGGTCCGGATGTGTACAGTAGGCAACCATTCGATGTTTCTTTCTCTCTCCCACTCCTTCTCTCTCTGAAAGTCAACAAAAACATATCCTTAGATGAGGAATTAAAAGATAAGTAAATTAACAAAGATGGAGGAGGTGCAGAATGTTCCAGAGAGGGGAGAAGCTTCTGAGAGACAAGCCAGCTAGAGTCCTGAAAGAAGGATTATGAAAAGTCGGGGCACTAAAGAGGAGGAAAGACCTCTTCGAGGTTCCTTGACTCATTACTTAATCAGTTGTGTTGATATATTTGAGAATGTCCTTGTATAAAAGACCTAGAGCTTAATGATCACTGAATTTGGTTTCCATATTTTTTTTATAAACAGTATTATTAAACAATTTGCTCTGTAAGCTAAATGGCTATCCTCTTTATTCCCTTGGCTCCAGAAATAACAGCAAACATTTATAGAGAACTCACCAAGTGCTAGACACTGTTTAAAGTGCTTTAAACAGATTAATGGACATAAGCTTTATAACAGACCTATGAGGTTATGCTAAGAACTGAATTGTGTCCCTTCCCCCAAATTTGTATTTTGAAGCTCTAACCCCTAATGTGATAGTATTTGGAGGTAGGGCCTTGGGAGCTGTCTAGTTTTAGATGAGGTCATGTGGGTGGGGCCTTCATGATGGGATCAGTGCCTTTAGGAGGTAAAATACCAGAGAGTTCTCTGGAAAAGTCATATGAGCACACAATGAGAAGGGAGCTATCTACAAGCCAGAAAGAGAGATATAGTTAGAAGCTGACCTTGCTGGCACCCAGATCTTGAACTTCTAGTCTTCAGATCTATGAGAAAATAAATTTCTGTTGGTTAAGCCTCCCAGTCTGTGGTATTTTGTATGGCAGTTGGAGCCGACTAATGCAGGTCAGTACAATTATTATTCCCTTTTACATGAGGAAACTGAGAGATGGAGAGGTTAAGGATCTTGCCCAAGACAGCACACGAGTGACTGGAAGGAGTGGGACTCAAATTCAATCAAACTGCACCCAGAGCCTTTTCTCTCTACCACAGTGATCTCCTGCCAACCTATAATGTATGTGCACCTTCTGCCTTTACTGTGTTTCCCAAGTCATTTCACAAACTGGTTTAATCATTCTTCCCAAAATTGTAATGTAGAGTAGACGTTACTGTCCTAAGTTTATAGCTGAGAAAATTGACAGATTAGGTGAATGGCCAAGGAGAAACCTCCAGGGACCAAGAGAACCAAGAACAAATTAAACACAGCTAGTAATTTTCTGAACTGAGATGACATGAACATCATGAGGCCATGTATATCCAACACCTAGAATGATGCCCGATATGAAGAAAGTACTAAGTGAATTCTTGAATGTCAAATGAATGGGTCAAAAATGACACAAAACCCCAAAGTCAAAGCAGTGCTGAGTAGAAGAATCTTTTATTCCTAATCACAAGTTTAATTATTCATCAATTCGTTGTTTTATTAATTATTCAGTTAACAATTATCTAGAGTGAACAATGGACCAAGCATTCAGTTCTATTTCTATCCTTTTCTAATCGATGTGCCCTGACACGATGTACTTTGAAATACCTTGTCACTGAGTATATTGCTACTTGAAATGCATCTTAAATAGAAAAATACACATTTCAGATCCAAGTGAAAGGGAGAGAAAAGCTTAGATCCAAGAAAGGAGAAAATCTTATGCCATTAACCAAAACATGGTATAAAAACTCAATCAATATTTCATTTCTCAGCAAACCCCCATTTCTCATCATTTTTGTTGAATTAATTGATTTTCTTCTGCTTAATTCACTTTTTCTTCAGGAGAATTTTGTATCGTCAGTAGGAAATTGTAGGGGGTTAGTGAAAAGTAATCCATACATAATTCATTTGATAAAAAGAGTCATATTTTTATTCTAGCCCCACCCCCAAAATCTGGGAGGTCAAGAATAATTCCCAGCATCACTGTAGCTTCTCCCTTCTAAATCTCCGTGTTCTAAATCAAATGATGAAGAGGCACAGCTTCTATGGCGGGATCTGTTTATTTACTGGCTTCCAAGCCGGTGTGTCTTTTGGAGCCCTGTAGTGTGTCCCAGCACTGAGTTTTGTACTCCTGTTTCATTTCACCTAACAAAATGATGCTTGTAGATGAGCGGTTCTCAACCTGTGGGTCGCGACCCATTTGGGGGTCAAACGACCCTTTCACAGGGGTCGCCTAAGACCATCGGAAAACACATATATAATTGCATATTGTTTTTGTGATTAATCACTATGCTTTAATTATGTTCCATTTGTAAAAATGAAAATACATCCTGCATATCAGATATTTACATTACAATTCATAACAGTAGCAAAATTATAGTTATGAAGTAGCAATGACAATAATTTTATGGTTGGGGGTCACCACAACATGAGAAACTGTATGAAAGGGCCGCGGCATTAGGAAGGTTGAGAACCACTGTTGTAGATGGACTATTTGACTTTGTGAGTCATGTAGAGATCTTGGAATTGTACCACCCACCGTGTCCCAAATTCTGTCATGCACAGAGGCTCAGTAAATTGAACGTCACCTATGGAAAAGTAATTAGTCAGCATCAGGTCACATTGGAATCACTTTGCTGACTCTGATTTACCCTTCAATTGTTTTCTCTCTATGCCATGAGCTAAACAAACCTAGTCTTTAGATTTGGATACTTTCTTCTTCTTTTTTAGTTTTTACGGTAAGATTTTAGTTTCACTGCCTGGAGAATAAACAGGCACTTTTGAGAGCAACCATATTTTCAAAAATACATGAAGTAAAAACAGAGCAACAAATCACACACACAGTAGACTTTCGTTGTTACGATGTCTCAGGCTCTCCATTTTCTTTATTAACCCATGCTGTCTGCAGAGAGAAGTAGCACTTTTGAGAGGACCATTGGCAGCTATGAAGCCAAATGCCAGTCAAGCAAACCAATAGCCAATCTTCCCAAGGAAAGAGGTTGAAAATCTCTGTCTCTACAAAAGACATTCATGCCTGAAAATGCATTTCAAAACAAGTGCATACAGTTGCACTAACTTGGTCTGGCTAATTAGTATGTTCCCTTTCAGGAATAATAACAATTAAAATAATAATTAATGATAATATCAAACACGTTTACAGTATTCTGTTCCCCTTCCAGGACACTGAGAAACAGGAAATCCAAGGGAACATGGCCAGGCAGTGTAGGTGCTGATCAAATTAAGATGGAATGGCATAGGCAGCATTTACTAAAATAATATAATTTAGGCTGAACCATAAAAAACTGCCAATATTTGACATTTTTTTTTACTTAATGAATCTGTAGTTATATTGTTCAACCTAATAATAGTAAGTAACACAAGTGACTAAGCACACAGCGAGGGGCCTCTGCTCTGAGTCAGGCTCTGTGTTCTCAGTGTAGCTGGAGTTGGAGTCATTTGATGGCAGAGAACTAGCAACCTGGGTTCCTGTCCAAGTACCTCTGCTGATTTTGATTAGTCAGCTCATCTCCTAGGATCTCAGTCTTTTAATCTATAAAATGAGTGCCTCTCAAACTTTTTAGCATCCAGTCCACATAGAAAGGGTAAAACACCCCATGTCTCCTTTATACTAATAGCTCTTAATTTCCAGTGGCAAAAAAAAAATCGCTGTTAATGAAGAATGTGACTGGGAAAACAGACCGTGGGTGTGAGGAGGATGATATGTGCAGGTGCTTTAGCAATAGGGATATATTTATCGCTATTTAGGGATGATCAGTACATGTCTTGAAGCCTAATATTGGAAAATGTTAGGCCAAAATATGGTTAATTGCAATTATGTATCATTAAGAATTAATAAATTTATTCATAACAAATAGAAGGGGCAATGGTAAACCTAAACTGAATGTATAATTAAAAGCAAGAATAGTGGTAAGTGATAACTGTGACCAATTCAAGAAAATATTTTGGATGTTGTCTTTGTAAAAAGCATTTTGCCGCCCTAGCCAGTTTGGCTCAGTGGTAGCGTGTCGGCCTGCAGACTGAAGCGTCCCAGGTTCTATTCAGGTCAAGAGCATATGCCTGGGTTGCAGGCCCGATCCCCACTGGGGGGTGTGCAGGAGGCAGCCAATCAATGATTCTCTCTCATCATTGATGTTTTTATCTCTCTTTTTTAAAAATATATTTCTTTATTGATTTCAGAGAGGAAGGAAGAAAGAGAGAGAGATAGAAACATCAATGATGAGAGAGAATCATTGATCGGTTGCCTCCTGCACACCCCCTCCTGGGGATGGAGCCTGGGCGTGTGCCCTGACCGGGAATCAAACCGTGACCTCCTGGTCCTTAGGTCGACGCTCAACCACTGAGCCACACCAGCCGAGCCAGGGGCCATGCTCTTATTTGCCATTTTCCCTGGACCTCGACTGCCCCAGCGCACAGTGAGGCGCTTCATCCACTAAACAACAATCCTTAAAGTGCACCAGCCAGGAAACTCATCCAAGCAGTTCAGCGTAGAATACAATGAGGCTCCACAGTCCTGGAGTCGGTCATCTCTCTCATCCTGGGGTTTTAAGAGAGCACGTGCTGGGGCCGAATGAAGGCCAGGCTCCCCAGCCCCGAAGCTAGAGGAGTGTGGCTGAGAAATCTGTATCTGACCTTGCTACCCTGGATGAGGGCTTGGAGCTCCTAGGACAGCAGTTATCAACCTGTGGGTCGCGCGACCCCTTTGGCGGTCGAACGACCCCTTCCCAGGGG
>NW_006290677.1:723290-780878 GCF_000327345.1 Myotis davidii | reverse complement strand
TCTGGGTTCGATTCCAGTCAAGGGCACATGCCTGGGTTGTGGCTTGATCCTCAGTAGGGGACATGCAGGAGGCAGCCAATCAATGACACTCTCTCATCATTATTATTTGTCTCTCTCCCACTCCCTTCCTCTCTGAAATTAATAAAAATATTTTTTTTGAAAAATGTTGCTCAGAGTACTAGACGTATCAGGGCGATCACTTTATAAGTTATATAAATGTCTAATCACTTTGTTGAAACCTGAAATGAATATTGTATGTCAACTGTAATTGAAATATAAAAAACCATATTTTAGATGTTGCCTAGATATGAATTAACTATGACCTCCACGGACAGCAGAGGAGCTTTGTCTGCCTTAGATATCTAAAGTGAGGTCTTTCCATCTTTAAAAACGAACACATGAAAGCACATTTGGAAGTTGCACAATGAATGGGTTTGAAGCTGTGGGACATAAGAAAAGATGACAGGAACTGGGGATGCCGAGTCTGGAGGAAAAAGTGATCCATGTCCGAAGCCACGCGTAAGTGGCAGTCCTCCAAAGCTTCAGTAGCTACCAGGGTAACCAGTTGTTGGAGGGGCTAGACATTTATCTATGACCCCTACGGACAGATATTCACTCACTCAGCCTCCTGAGCATTTATTGAGCACCAGCTACCTGCCAGCTTCTGTACTAGAGACTACAAATAGAAAAATAATAGCAAATACAGTCAGGTAAACTTCATGCAAAGAAACTGAGCTTTTCCAATGATGTGACAGTTAAGCATGCCTGATGGCTAACGCAGATCTGTGAAGATGCGATCCATAGCACTGAGAGATGATGAATTTGTTTAAAGTTCCATTGGATGGCTTTAGTGATTCCTGTAGCCCCTCATTTATCAAGGTTGTCATTTGCTGTCAGTTTCTAAAAAATTCTAAGTATTCCCTTCAGAGCAGAAATGGTTTAGTAATGCAGAAGCAGATGTCCTCAGAAGATGAGCTTACAAACCGAGCCAAAACTAGACCCAAGGCTGCTTCTCCCCCATTTTGCTCCCCAGATGAAGCATGAAACTATAAAAGAGTTTCCATCTGAACTTTAAAGGAGCCTTTTAAGACTCTGGCTTTAGACATTTTTTTTTCCTGAGAAAATTCATTAAGCTTTTATTTTATTTTAGAATATTCAATTTGCAGGAAAGCATACAGGATAATGAATGCATAAATCTTCTCATTTTCTCACTAAGCCTGAGTAATGTGGCCTTGCTTTTATTGCCTTTGGCTCTCACCAATCTCTTTTAAACTAGAAAATAAATCAGTTAAAGGCTGTGATCCCCTTTGTTTCACTGAATTGAAAATTCAATGTCAGAGCTTGTTTGGGGTGATCTGCGAGTTTACTATTATCTTGAAGTTATAGAGAGATATATTGTGGTTTGATAGAAAATGGATTTTCTACATGTGAGGGCTGCCTTGGTACATAAGAAGTTCCCCAATGTGAGAAGCATTCAAGAATAGTCGCAGGCCACCTGGCATCTGGTTGGAGTGAAAGACGTTACACAAAATTGCCCTTCTGCTCCCTACCAACCTGGAGATTGTATGTTTCCATTAAACCAGCGGTTCTCAACCTGTGGGTTGTGAACAATGAAAATATATCCTGCATATCAGATATTTACTTTACGATTTATAACAGTAGTAAAATTACAGTTATAAAGTAGCAATGAAAATAATTTTATGGTTGGGAGTCACCACAACATGAGGAACTGTATTAAAGGGTCGTGGCATGCCGAAACCGGTTTGGCTCAGTGGATAGAGTGTCGGCCTGCGGACTGAAGGGTCCCGGGTTCGATTCCGGTCGGGGGCGTGTACCTGGGTTGCGGACACATCCCCAGTGGGGGATGTGCAGGAGGCGGCTGATCGATGTTTCTCTCTCATCGATGTTTCTGACTTTCTATCTCTCTCCCTTCCTCTCTGTAAAAAATCAATAAAATATATTTTAAAAAAAAAAAGGGTCGTGGCATTAGGCAGGTTGAGAACCACTGCAACTGATTTCACCAGCCCTTAACTTGGTTCTTATACAGAAAAGTGCTTCCTGTACCTGCCTTCTGGAATCACATAACATCAATAATTGTTCTTAAATAGCCAACATTTACTGACTATTGTGTGGCAAATTCTGAGCTGAGTACTTTAAAGACACTAATTTGATGATAACCCTATCAGGGGGACACAATTCTTATTCTCCTTAATGGATAAGAGATTACATAATTCAGAAGGGCACACAGACAAGACAGAACCAGAATATGAAGCCAGTGATTGTGCTACCTCCAGAGAATGAACTCATAACCACTAGGCTATATATAATGTCTATTATTACATATACCTGACCCTTGCTAATCTCTGTTTAACCATCTGCATTATTTGGGAATAGCATATACACTATTGTTTAAATAGCCATCTTAAAATTTGAAATATTGTATCATAAATGTTCAACAAGAAAATAGTTAATTGCAATCATTAAAATGTTCTTGACACAAAGCTATTCAAACATAGGAAAATGTGTGCAATTATAGCTAATGGAACATGAAGTGGGATTTTTTTGTGCCCCGTGACCTCAACTTTGTTTTTAAAATGTTCATAGCCTACTGGTGTGTCCCAGTGGTTGAGCATCTACCTATGAACCAGGAGGTCATGGTTCAATTCCCAGTCAGGGCACATGCCTGCGTTGCAGGGTCAAGCTCCAGTAGGGGGCATGCAGGAGGCAGATAATCAATGATTATCCCTCATCAGTGATGTTTCTATCTCTCTCTCCTCTCCCTTTCTCTCTGAAATCAATAAAATATTTTTTAAAAAATAAAATGTTTATGAAAGGAAATGACTAAATACATGCAATGATTGACTTTGGGTAATAATATGTTTTTTTCTAATATTTTATTCTTTTTTAAAATTTATCTTTATTATTGAAAGTATTACAGATGTGCCCCCCCCCATTGACTCCCTCCACCCCACTTTCGCTATCCCCCCAGGCTTTCACCTCACTATTGTCTGTGTCCATGGGTTATGCATATATGCATATACGTTCTTTGGTTAATCTCTTCCTGTCTCTCCCCTTCCCTCTGAGATTCATCAGTCTGCCCCATGCTTCCATGTCTCTGGACCTATTTTGTTCATCAGTTTATTTTAGTTAGTAGATCCCACATATAAATGAAATCATGTGCTACTCACCTTTCTCTGACTGGCTAATTTCACTTAGCATAATACTCTCCAGGTCCCTCCATGCTGTCTCAAAGGGTAAGAGATCTTTCTTTTTTACTTCTGCATAGTATTCCATTATGTAAATACACTGCATCTTTTTTTATCCACTCATCTACTGATGGGCACTTGGGCTGTTTCCAGATCTTAGGTATTGTAAATAACGCTGCTATGAACACAGGGGTGCATATATTCTCTCTGATTTGTGTTTTGGGATTCTTAGGATATAATCCTAGAAGTGGGATCACTAGGTCAAATGGAAGCTCAATTTTTAATTTTTTGAGGAATCGCCATATTGTTTTCCATAGCGGCTGCACCAGTCTGCATTCCCACCAGCAGTATACTAAGGGTTTCTTTTCTCCACATCCTCACCAGCACTGGTCCTTGTTGATTTGCTGATGGTAGCCATTCTGGCAGGTGTGAGGTGATATGTCATTGTCATTTTAATTTACATCTCTCTGATGATTAGTGATTGAGCATTTTTCATATATCTCTTGGCCATCTGTATGTCCTTGTTAAAGAAGTATCTATTTTAGGTCCTTTGCTCATTTTTTAATTGGGTTGTTTATCATCCTTCTGTTAAGTTGTAAGTTCTGTTAAGTTGTAAGTTCTTTATATATTTTGTAAATTAACCCCTTATCAGTTGTATCATTGGCAGATATGATCTGCCATACAGTAGAGATGATGGTGGATCATTTTGATGATGGTTTCTTTTGCTGTGCAGAAGCTTTTTATTTTGATATAATCCCAATTGTTTATTCATTCTTTGTTTCCCTTGTCATAGTGAAACCAGACAATCAATGGGTCCAGGCTGCTTATCCCTTCTTGAGCCAATTAAGCAGAGACGGGGTTGAATCATATATGAGCATTTATTCCAATAATGCCGGTAGTATGGGAGAACAGTAGGTCATCCACAAAAATCTGCTTTGCGTCTCCCCATAAATCAGTTGCTTATATTGGGTAGAAGGACAAAGATTACGTGGGGAATTAGGCAAAAGGGTATTGCCAAATGGGCAGTTAACAGGTAATGCAGACTGGAGATTTGCAAAGGCCTGCAGGTATGCAAAGGCTGGGGGTCTTCAAAGGGCTGGTAGCTCTGGTTTCTGCAACAAGGTTGTTAATCCCTACCCTCTGGCTGGATGACAATGAGGCTCAACCCCCAGTGCAGCGTGCAGGCTGATGTGCAGGTGCGTATTACACAAAGCAGAGTTTACCTCAGCCTGCCCAGATCTCCCTGTGTATATTCTGCTTGTGAAGCTTGTTGGATCCTGCTGTGTTGTCCAAAGGAGGCCATTGGGTTTTTTTGGAGTTGGGCCTCTTCAGAGGGTCTCTGGTGCAAGCCATTGTCAGATGCTGTTGTGATTGGCCCTGAGTACCCTGTTTGGAGCTAACAGCAACCCACATCTTGTGACTCCCTCTGCTTGGGCTGGGTATGTGTGGAAAGAACCGGGCTTCACACCAAGGCCTGCTTTTCCTGGCCTTGGGCCCAGAAACAGTCAGACAAAGGCTCAAAGCACTCAGAGATCCACCTCTGCCTTCAGGCTGATGGTTAGTCTGTCACTTAATGACCCTCAGGCTGTAGAGCTCCCCTAGAGGGGAAAGGGTTTCTAATGCAATTACTCCACCCCATCCACTCCCCCAACCCCCTCACCCTATCCCCTACTACCCCTCTAACCTCCCCCCACTGCCCAGGCTGCATTGATGGGAAAATACTGCCTAAGAAAGATGGTTTCTGCAGTATGGGGGAATGACTCAGCACAGGGATCTGAGGGCTGTCCTCTCAGATCTCTCCCCATATCCACCAACCCCAGGCTCTCCTTATACAGCTCTAGTCCACTCTTCCCTCCCTGTGCTGGAGCCCAAGGTGAGTGGCTACCAACAAAGTTTAGTGTGTTGGCCCTTTAAGGGGGTGCCTGTGTTCCTGGCTGTCTCTCCCTGCCGGATAAAACCCTGGGTGCTTTTCACAGCCAGATGTTATGTGGGCACCTTTCCTGGTTCTGTTACTCTGGGTTGGGGAGCCCAGCTTGGGGTTTAGACCCCAGACTTCTCAGATGGAACCTCCCACATCTGAGATATCCTCCGGAACTCCAGCTGCTGCCTGTGGGAGCCCAGCCAGCCCTCTCTCGGCATCTGCACTTCCTACCAGTCTCAATGCGGCCTCCTCTTAACGGCCTTGGTGATAAGGCTTCCCTCCAGCCAGTCTTCAGTTGATTACTCAGGATGATTTTTCTGTATTTACAGAATACAGAATATATATATATTGTTTGTTTGTTTTTCCTTGCCCTGCCCAGTGTTTCTCAGTGGTTAGCATATTGGCCAGTGCACTGAAGAGTCTGGGTTCAATCCCAATCAAGGGTACATACCTGGGTTGCAGATCCAACCCCTAGCCCCAGGTATGGGAGGCAACCAATAGATGTGTCTCTCTCACCTCTCTCTCTCCCCCCCTTCCTCTCCCTTCCTTCCATTCTCTCTAAAAAATCAATGGAAAGAGCATCCTTGGGTGATAATTAACACAAATATTTTCCATAATGAGTTTGCTTCTACAATTTAAAAAAGTTTGGTCTTGTCTTATTTTTGGTTCTATAGAGCATTTTAATTTTCTGATACAAGTTGCACGGTTTCTGATCTAGCTTTATGGTATATGAAGTATCGTGCTCTCTTCTTAAATGATGATGTAGTTAAGTGGTCACATGTTTACTTAGCAATAAAGGAACCTGTATAGAAATGGGCAACTCAGCTTTACTGTAAAGCACTAAATATCCGCGTACATAAAGTCTGCTGATTCTGCTTTGCCCAAAATGGAGTCAGAAGGCCTGAAAGCTTCACTGAGTTGAGTGCTGCTGAGTTGCTTATCAGCAGCTCCGAGAAGGATAAGCCAGAATTTTTCAGCTCATAGATGATGGTGAAGACTGGTTGAGCTGGTTTGGAGGACTTAATGGAAGTGATGTGATTTATTGTCAATTTGGCAAGTCTTTCTAAGTGGAAGTTGGCCCCAGGCCCCAGAGTATCAGTGCTCAGCCACAGGGGCCAAGGAAGAATAATTTCTGTATGACTAGGCATGATTAACCTGGGGAGGCTTAAAGTGATTTGTTTTTCAGGGAGGCTTAGGCTGTCCCATATTATTTGATATATATTTTAGGAAAACTCTGTCTACCTTTGTTGTTGATTCATTAATTGTCACGTAAGTGCCACAATAAACTTCTGCGGAATTAGGTCTACTTTCCCTTTTAGGCTTTGGATCTGAATGGATATTATCCAGCATTCAACTTTGTATTTAGAGTCACTTACAGAATGATTAATAATACCCTTTATGGCATTGAGTGAATAAGGATAGGGCAAAACAGCAGCCTGCTCAGTAGTTGATCCACAAGAAAGATATGTTTTGTCCTGGCCGGTGTGGCTCGTTTGGTTGGAGTGTCATACATACATGGAAAGGTCATGGGTTCGATTCCCAGTCAGGGCACATACCTAAGTTGCGGGTTTGATCCCTGGTGGGGGTGCATAAGGGAGGCAACCAATCAATGAGAGAACATGTCCTCAGGTGAGGATTAAAAAAAGGAGAAAGAAAATATATGTTTTACAAATGTATGCATCTCTCTAGGATTTTCTAAAATAATTTATTCAGAGATCTTCATGGTAAAGAACCCTGGAAGCTGCCTATATGGAAGTGACTATGATTCCTGCATTGCAGAAGGAAAGAGCAAAAATAAGGGGCAACAGTGTTCTATCAGCCTACTTTGCCATCACTGTGGTATACAGGCTCTGAAGTCTCCATTTAGTTCAATTTTTAGGTTAGTTCAAGGGGAGGAAGTAGATGGGCTCCCAGAAACTGTATCTGTTTCTTGGAGGAGGAGTCTGTAAATCAGGCTTAAGCCAAGGGTGTTGCCATATGACAAAGTCCATTACCAAAAGGAGAGTAGAGATGGCTCCTTGCCCCAGAGCTGTCAGAGGTGTCCAGGGATTGATGCTGAGTCTTCTGTGATTCCGTGATTCATTAAAACCAGAGCATCAGAAATGCTACGCTGGGTTACACCAGTGGTAGCCCCGGCCAAACAAGGATCCAAAGCATTACAATCTGATGTGAGAAATCCTGGACTAAGAGGTATGTGGAAGGTGCTGTGGGGAATAGCAGGGTGGTCATGAACTCAGTCTGTGAAGTTCAGAAGGATTCCCGGAGGCAGCTATGTTGACTGTGTTTTAGAAGAATGAATGGCATCTGCAGACAAAAAGGGAGAAAGAGCTGTCTGTGCAAAGTCACCAAGTTGTGCAGGAAGAAGACAGGAAGAAGAGAGGCTGTCAGGAGAGCAGGTTCGTGAAGGGGCACTGTGCGTCACTAAGAACATGGGCTTTCTGTGGCAGTTGGTGAGGGGTCAGCACAAGCTTTTAAGAGGAGAGACCACTTTAGAAAGAGTTCTCTGACTGCTGGCGTGGCTAATGCACTGAGATTAGAGGGAGGGGACCTGTTCCAAGAGAGCCTCATTCATGCCCGTGGTAGTGTTGACAAAGAGGAACATACAGACTAGAGAACATTTTGGAGAAAGAATTGACGGAGGTTTATGCCTGATTAAATGTGGAATCAAGGTTTGAGACTGAAATATGAGTACATAGCTTAGATTGCTAGGAAGACTGTGATGCCATTAAGAAAGACTTTATGCCCTATGAAAACCATGATTTTGCCTGAAACCTTTCTAAAACTATAGTGTGACTTCAACTGTATACTAGTTCTGTGGCAACTGACATTTGTATGAAAGTTTTAACTTTCCAGGTCTCATTAAACATGCCATTTGACAAATGAAAAACTGATTCTAAATGATCTGACTAAATTTGTCAGCTGGATTTGGCTATGTTGGGACTAGAACCAAATTTTCAGACTCCCTAGTCTTAAGTTTTTTAATCAATTCCCAAATCACGCAGTCTTGCACCCCATGCCCTCACCATTTTTTCCTATTTTGCATGAATGATACTAGAATTGGAAAGACTTTTTAATAGAAGGAGAAGCTGGGAGCTTTGGAAAAGCCACAGAGAATTCTTGGAAGCTTTTGGGGGAGAAAGAGGCAACCAGCAGAGGTGCAAAGAGGAGCAAATGACAATGAGCATTCTAGACCTTTGTATCACTCACAGTACAAAGACATCTGGGTGTATTATTTTCCCTATAAACTTCATCCCTGCACATCACATTAACCCTGGGTGATGGGGACTGGAAGGTAGGAAGGGTAATGGCTATGAATGGCAATTATAGTGGCCTCTACTTAGGACAGGCCCTGGGTCCCTCAAATCTGTTCAGAGCGGGTCTCATGTGGCTTACTCATCAGCATTACCTTCACAATCTGTGCTCAGGAAATCTCAACCACGAAACAAGTAGATTTGTTGATTTGTTGGGTGAGATTCTGTGCAGAAGCTATGAGAATAAGCCGGTTTGATTTAAATGAAATTTCAACCTCAGTGAGTAGAGGAAATGCTGAGACTTGGTCCCAAGTCTTGCTCTTAGGTAAGAATACAAATCATCCTAATTTCCAAATGTCCCATCATTTCTCTGGTAGAAGAAGTAGGGAGAGTCATTTGGCAGTTATCCTCTGTCCATGATGGACACTGGGAAGAGGCAAAACACCTCTCTCAGTTGAGGCAGACATTTGTGGGCAGGAAGAGAGTTTTCATCTACAGAGGTCATTGCTCTCAGTTTCTAGGAGCCAATGGGGGAAATGGGTTTAGGATACTTAGAGAAAAAAATACACAGTTTTCTCAATGAAAACTCCTCAATGCTTTGTTTTTTCTTAAGACAGATATGATGCCTCACAGGGTCCACAATAACACATCTACCCCGACAATCAGCTCTCACTTGTGGCCGACTGACTTGGCAATGGTGGTCAAATAATCGTATTTAATAGAGGACACTCTCTCTAATTCTACAGCCCTCACTGTTCTGGGAGCTTTCATTGATTATCTGTCTCTCTGCCTCAGAAGCTCATCTGATTTCAGCATGCTTCCTTGTCATTGATCTACGATTAGCAGACTCAGTAACTACTTGTAAAATAAATGAGCAAAGTACTGCTTTTAAAGAAAGTTCTCCCCCCACCCCCACCCCTAATATTTTTGTGTGGGGTGGAAGAGAAATCCATACGGAAAATGCATTCCCACACCCATAGGCGTGGTTTAAACAGACCTTGCTTAGTTTATGACCCAACCTAAACCTGTGAGACTCCCACAGCGTTCCAGCCCATCAAGGCAGCCAGTCTGTCAGGACCAGAAGTGTTAGTGATAATCCCATTTCATCCCTGAAAACCACTTGGAACATTTTTTTTTTTTAATCTTCAAGCAAATTCAAATCCCTTAGTTCTGTTTTTCTAGCTATAATTTGTTTCTGATGAACACATTTGCAGCTTATTTTTAAAAACAAAACATTTACACCGAAATGATTCCTCATCTTAGGTGAGCTTAATTGATTCCTATTTGAGTTAAAAAAAAATCAGAGGATTTTCTAGCCTGTGCACTTTAAGTTTGATAAACAGAAAAATAGGGAGAAAGAGTAGGTGGTTACCATGGTGACCACAGCATCTGATCTGTGTATCAACAGATAGGAGAGGGAAACAGTGCCATACTAAGCTGAATTGCAATTACAATCAGTAGTTGTGAGAGGAAATTGAAATGTCTGGGCTCCACTTATCAACTGGTTAATCACTCAATGCATGAAAAGCAGTATCTACACCTTGGCTTCCCTTGCATATACTGTACAGATCAAAAAAAAAAAAACTTGCAGCAGATATGAAAATGAAGAGTCCTTAAGCATATTTGGAAAATGCTCTTAGGTAAGAATAAAAATTATTCTAATTTCCACATGTTAGCTGTTCATCCTGAAATATTAAAAAAAAAAAACTTTAGGCAAGGTCTGGATGTTGGCATTAGCAGATTGCCTAGTTCAAAGGAAATGAGAAAAGGGGTTGGTTTCTCAGATTAGGGGGCAGAGCTAGTTAATGGTTTGATGTAGCTATGGAAGGTGAAGTTCCAAGGTCAGCTTCCCTAAACCATCCCTTTTTGAATACTCTTCTCACCTAGAGGCTGCTGTAAGCAGGCATTTCCTGGCCTAGGGCACCACCAGATTCCAGCCCCTCCTTCCCCCCTAGCTGAAGCATTACCTCTATAGTGTGAATAACTTTGTTTAGACTCTTCTACATTTTAAGAGAAGATAGATTAACACTTCTTGTTGGAATTTCAAACACCAGCAGCTAGCGAAAGGGCGGGATGGGATTTGGGGGTAACAGGCGCCCAGGCAGACTCCCACCTCCTCCAGCTTTGCAGTTTGAAGGCCTCTTCAGCTGAGAAGAGAAAGAGGTGAGTAAAACAGCCAACACCTGCAACGTGCTTTGCTATTGCTTTAAAAAAGGGGCAGGATGGAGACAGTAATCCCAGCTCTTAAAGTGGCCCTTTTGTTTTGCAAAGCATCTCAACTAGCTGTGCCACCCGCCTGGGAACCTGGCTCCACCGGCTTCACTCCTCAGGCTTTGGCCACAGCTCCAGAGCTTCGGTTGGTTGGCAGGCGGAGTTTATACACCACAGGACTCAGCCCGGAGGAGGGAGTGGAGCTGAATCCGGGAGCAGCTGCCTGCTATGCTGAAACCCTCTGGACACTGGCTAAGGAGCTGTGGTGAGAATCATGCTGCTTTTCTCAGGCCCATCTCCCTTGGCAGACCAGTGGGGAATCGTGGCCAGTGACATGAAAAGAGACAGCAGATCTGCCTGCCTTTCCCGTCTTATAACTAACTTCCTGCCATTTCTTAGCACCCACTGCTCGCAGGCATCTTCTCACGGCTGCTTCTTTGCCTGTCTGTTGCCACCTGTGTTCTGGGCCAACAACAACCCATGAGTATTTCTCTTCCTGCTCCTCAGTCAGTGCAGCCCTGAAAGCAGACTCTGGGAGTTTGACTCACCACTGGCCTCTTCGGCATTAGTCTGAAGAGTTTAGTCTGTGAGCCGCTAGGCTTGATCCTGTGTATCACACACAGAGCGAGATTTGGGAATGGGGAGTTCTTGCTCCTCACTTAAAGGGGTTCCAGAAATGCCTGGATCCACATTGACTTCTCATCAGGTGTTTGATGTTCTGTTCAAAAAGCCAGAGCCTGCTGAGGGAAAGCGTGGTCCTAATGCAGGGAGGCAGACTTATGTCTGAAGGAACCAGTCAATTTACAGGGTTGAATCTGGCCTTTACTAACTGTAAGCTATGCAGCCTCGGAAAGTCATGGAACTTTGGGCCTTCATGTTCTCATCCATAAAATGGGAATTACATCCCTTACTTAGTAAGGTTGTTTAAAACTTGGTAGTTGCATGTGGAAAGCTGGACTCTTAGATCCTCCAGGAAACAGACAATGATTACCTAATTTGGGGGCATATGGTGAAGTATCTGGGAGAGGTACTTTATTTGTTTATTTTAATTTTTAAAAAAATATATATTTTTATTGTTAATAGTAGTATAGATGTCTCCCACTCCCCCCCCCTTACACCTTTCCTTCCAGCTTAAGCACCCCCACCCCAAGTCTTTACACCCTATTGCCTGTGTCCATAGGCAGTGCATATAAGTATATAAGTTCTTTGGTTTATCTCTTCTCATCCCCTCAACCCCACACGGAGGTATGTCAGTCTGTCCCATGCCTCCGTGCTTCATGTCTCATTTTATTGGTCAATTCATTTTGTTCATTAGATTCCACAAATAAGTGAGATCATGTGATATTTGTCTTTCTCAGATTGGCTTATTTCACTTAGCAAAATAGTCTCTAGGTTCATCCATGCTGTCCCTTAGGGTAAGAGATCCCTCTTTTTTACTGATGCGTAGTATTCCGTTGTGTAACAGAAACATTAGTTTATTAACAATTGTGGTATTCGTTAAGAATGTCAGCTCAGATCCTTCAGCCTGACTTTGAATTTCAGTTTCCTCATGGTTCGGGTAGGTTAGCTGAACAGTAAGCCTGCTTCCGCTGTGGCAATAGGAGGAGTAACTCGTTCATGGTTCTGGGAGAATTCAAATGCTTCATGTGAAAAGCCCTCAGCCTGATACTTAACACACAGTGAACACTCGTCAGTGTTGGCTGTTGTTATTATGAGGCTGCCATCTGGCTGAGGAGCTAGACAGTTGGCCTCCAAAGACTAAATTCACCTCCTTTGGTTTTTTCAGAGATTGGGCAAGATAATTCCTCAGGAGTCTTCTGCCTCCTAACATCTGTGTTCCTAGGCACATTCACATGCGTGTCACATAGCCCCTCATCTTCCCTGGAATAGACCATAAATTAAAATGGCAAACATATTTTATGATAGAAAAACAACCCAGCACAATATACATTTTGGACGTAAAAATCATAGCCAGTGCATAAAGCCAGATGTGTCATTTTATACATTCTCATGACTTGATTTCCTTAAGACATAGATTTTCACAGCCCCAGATGCTACTTTGCATGGCTGTGGCATTGGGGACCTAGAGGTTTGCCTCCAAACACTTTGTGCTGGTTTTAAGAGCCTTTATTCACACCAGTGGGCTGAGAGAGGCATGTGTTAGCATTTCTAGTTTCTGTGTTCATTTTGAGAAGAAGCCTTAACCTGCATCTTGGCAATTAATATGCATCTGGCATTACAACTGAGCTGTTGGCAGCCAGTTTAAAAACCAGCCCAGAGCCACTCCTCACCCTGCCTCTGGGATGAGGAAGTAGACTTGCTGGGCTGGGAAATTTGTATTCTCCTCAGATACGGATGCCCCCAACTCCACCTCTCCCCGTGTCTGGACTTCCTTTGCCACTTTATTCTCCGCTACCAAATTTACTTCCCCCAGTTCCTCTAAATCCCTGTGGGTTCTCCAAGCGAGGCTAGCACCCCCATTAATCATAGAACAAATAGTCACAGGTCTTTAGAATTAATTTGTTTGATGTAAGACCACCAAGAGGGCAAGGATTGTTTTCACATAATACAGGCAGTCCTCACTGTTTGCATGATAGTGAGAGAGAGAAAAAAAAAAAGACATCCTAAGAATCAGTGGGAAAAACTACCATTGTCCATGTCCTTTCAAAATGTTTGTCAAAACATTAAGACTCTCTTTTTGTTAGTTATAACTGTATAGGGAAATGAAAAAAGAAGTAAAATGAATATTTGTTGAGTACGCTGTTACTTAACATATTAGAAACATTAAGAATTAAAGTGTTCTATTTCTTTTTAAAAAAGAATAGTTGGAATAGTGTTTGTTGTTTCGTTTTGTCGGTCATATAACTTACAACAGTGAGCAAGCATCTATACTGAGCCTGGGAGAATTGTCATCCACCTTTCTAAGTCTGGATCAGCTTTCAACCTTTCATCCTTTGTACTTTCCGTGTTATGAGCTATCTCCAAGAATTCCTTTAATGTGAAGTTTTTGCCAGTGTTATTTCCTCTGAACACTTTAACACCCTTTTCATCTCAACCACCTAACTCACTTAGGTTCATGAAGTTTCCTTTACTAAGCTCCCCGGCCACTCATCTAGGGTTTCTCAAAGCGTGGCACAGTCAGCATTCCTACCATCAGCTATGTCTGCTTTAGTCACCCTGTTCCATTCGAATTGCATTTTGCCTGTTTTCTCTTATGCTGCACATTCATCTTTGTGGGCAACTCCCCTCTTTGGATTACCCATTTTTAGAAAATGTCACAAGGGCTTATTGCTGGGGCACAAGGAAGCAACACAGCTACATGCCTGGCTGCCTGTGTGTGGACCCCTATGAAGTGGGCACTGACCCATTATCGACAGAATTTGAGAAGCGAAGAGATGAGTCCCTGATCGTGATGTGCATCTCTTATTACATGGTGATTTGTGAACCAAAGAGCTAGGAGCTAGTTTATACTTTATTCACTCACTCACACTTAATGTACTGTGGTAACTTAAATTTGAATTATGTTAGGGAACTGATGACACTTCATTAAGCCATCGTAAAAGAAATGCATGTATATTGGAACCATGCAATTAAAAAAACAGCCTGCAGTTAGTTGCTCAATAATAGATGTCTGTTGAATGCATGAATGCATGAATGAATGAATGAATGAATGCATACATTCCTACTAATCTTAGTTTTGCAGTTTCAGTGTCCTTATAGCCTTGCCCACAACTATCCACCTTCTCTTCCTTCCTGTATAATAAGTCCAAAATAGCAGGTGAAGGCATGTCTGGTAAAAGCTGGCTTTGAACAAATCATGGAACTCTGAGCTTCTTGTCTCATGTGCTAAAGGCTCAACTACTTTTTTTTCTTATCAAAATCCTCCCTAAGTGCCCAACTTTACTTCTAAAAGAAACTCATTTCATCAGCAGATTTTCACATTGAACGCTGAAGGGACTCTCAGGCTCCAATGTAGTTTAGTGTCTTCTCCTGAGAGGGAGGGAGTGGGCAGAAGAAGAAAGGGGTCTTACGCTAGCAGAACTTCTCTGGTCCTAATCTCCAGTAATAACAAAACAAAGAAGTGGGAGAGAACTGGGGAGGGACTCAAAGAAGTCCTGAACTTTACTTAGTCTTTGGTCTCAAGGAGTGTATAGTCCATTTGGGCCGTGAGTCCTGGAGACCTGGAGCAGTAGCAGAGGGGGGTCCCCAACACAGGTCCTGTCTGCTGTGGGCGCAGGACGGGCTCTGTCTCTCCCTAGCTCAGTGAGCTTTCCCGGTTACTGAGGTTCGCGCCAACTCCTCTCTCCGCCCGCAGCCTGTACTCATTATCTCCAAGGGTTGTTGAGAGTCTTGAACAAGATAAGGGTGCCGTGCACTCTGAATAGTATCTTTTGTAGAATAAGAGCTTGGGAAACAGAAAGGATTTTGCTGAGGCATCATTCAGGTGGATGTCATTCTCTTCGCTAAGTGTCTAGTCCACAGTGTCCAGAACTCCCGTGGCAGAGGCCGAGCGTAATATACATATGGAACCTGACAGAAGTGACCCGCCTGGTGCACAGAGGACTAAGGCTGACCCGTGTTTTTTTTCCTGCCTCCTTACTGATTGTTATTTGGTGATTGGTAATTCTGTATTGTCTTCTGCCTTTGTCAAGTCAACCCCCTAAATCCTCTTAAAACACCTCCGTTGGGTGTGTTCAAAGGCATTTTCTAAGCGTTCCATAAATGACACTCAGGTCCCATAACAGCAGGGCCCCTCTTGCTCCTCTGCTAACAGTGCTGCCTCCCCTGAGATGATCACCTGGTCCCAGGGGCGACCCCGTCCAGTTACCCACAACCATATGCACACACTTGGAGACTGTTTGAGGCAGGCAAGTGCGTAATACTCACTGCTATGGTCGACTGCTGAGTGGGCCCTGGCTCACACTCTGGCTGTGGGGGGGGGCATTTAAAAAGTGTAGATTCATCCAGGGATTCTGAATCTGTTGTTCTGGAGTGGAATGTGGGCACCGGCATTCTAAAAAAGTGTTTCCTGCGCTAGCCAGTTTGCTCAGTGGCTAGAGTGTTAGCCTGAGGACTGAAGGATCCTGGGATCAATTCCGGTCAAAGGCATGTACTGCGGTTGCAGACTCTATCCCCGGCCCTGGTCAGGGCGTGTGCAGGAAGCAAACAATCTTTGTGTCTCTCTCACATCAGTGTTTCTCTCTCTGTGTGTCTCTCCCCCTCCCTTCCACTCACTCTCTCTAAAAGTCAATGGAAAAATATCCTCGGGTGAGAATTAACTACAACAACAAATAAATGTTTCCCAGGTGAGGGCCAGGCAGAGCTGAGAACTGCTCTAGCACCTATAGGGGCCAGAGTCTAAGAACAAAACCCGCCCTGGCTGCAGCTGTCAGGCAGGAATGTGACCTTCACTGGCCTGGAGCCTGGCCCGGGTGCCAGCTGCCTGAGAGGGTGCAGGGACCTGGTTGCTGCTGGTTCTTCTCGCCTTGGGCAGCATTTCCTCAGGACTGTCCCCTCAGAGACTGTCCCGCACATCTTCACTGAACTTTATGTAGCAGCAGCCTAACTGGGCTCTACTCACTCCCCTCTATTAACCTTCCAGTCCACTCTCCACTCTGCCAATAAAGTCCTCTTGCTAAAATGAGGATTCCACTGTTACTCCCCCAACTTCTACCACACAGAACTGTTCCTTGTTTCCAGCAGGAGAAATTGTTTCCCTGCTGGGACACCCTTCCTCCAATGAATAGTAATAACATGACTTTCATTCAGGCCTAACAGAACATTTCTTTATTTGAAAATGCAATCTTTGTTACACCCTCTGCTATGTGCTTTTCGGATGTTTGACAAACTCTTTTTTTAAAAAAATGAGTCTATACTTTATTATTTTTTAAAAATATATATTTTATTGATTTTTTACAGAGAGGAAGGGAGAGTTAGAAACATCGATGAGAGAGAAACATCAATCAGCTGCCTCTTGCACACCCCCTACTGGGGATGTGCCCGCAACCAAGGTACATGCCCTTGACCGGAATCGAACCTGGGACCCTTCAGTCCACAGGCCAACGCTCTATCCACTGAGCCAAACCAGTCAGGGCTGACAAACTCTTAAAGGCCTAGCAGCCCCATCCTGAGACCTGCTCTCAGACTTCTCTACCCCGAATTGCCCAAGAGCAGAGCAGTTGCCCTTTCCTGGGGCCCCTACAGCACAAAGAAGCCAGCATATTGAGTTGTCATTTGTTGTTTATGATCTATCTGCCCTCCCAAGGGCAAAGGCAGCATTTGTCTTCATAATCCCTTGAGCAGAATGGGCCACTGGCAGTCAGGAGCCACCAGGGGTAATGGGGGAGCCGGTTTGAGGGCATCTCATCCTCAGTCTTAAAGAAACACCTGGATGCAGATGGTTCCTTTGACAGCAGCCCTGGGAGTATCATATTGTAAGTCACTTGGGCACAGAAAAGGTGTATCCCAGAGGCTCCGCCTTTACACACAGCAGTGTGACACCGGCTTCCTGGGCATCCCAACTAGGACTGCCTAACCTTTTGGGCTCAGCATACAGGCCTCCCACCAAAACTGCCACATCGCTGGGTTCGCTTGTTACCAGAGAAGGCCTAACTGCATGACATCATCTCCATGGAGGGTGAAAGGCAGCCAAGCAGGGCTGTGTATTTCTTTTGGCCCTGTGTTTTTACAGGCAGACATTGTAATCAGCTGTCATGATAACTGTAATCAATTAGTTAATAGGCTGTTTTTTCCCCATCTGGATTAATTGAATAGTTGCTTTGTTTTTGTTTTTGCTTTCCCCTCTCTACTCCTTCCCCCACTGTTACTATTGGGCCCTGTGACTAAGCCCTTACAAAACTTTCAGCAGCTCCTCCTTTAAAATATGGCAGAAATCCATTAATCTCCAGGGAGATTTGCATCTGCATTCATATCTAAGAGTTATTTGAAAAGTATATGTGCGGCTCTGGGTGGTGTGGCTCAGTTGGTTGAGTGTCATCCTGTGCACTAAAAAATTGATGTTTTGATTTCCAGTCAGGGCGCATGTCCAGGTTGTGGGCTCAATCCCCAGTCCGGAGTGGGGGGAAGGATAGGAGGTATGTGTGCAGGAGGCAGCCAATCAATGTTCCTTTCTTACATCAATGTTTTTCTCTCTCTCTCTCTTCCCCTCCCTTCCTCTCTAAAAAAAAAGAGAGGCAGAAATACATGTAAGTCCTCTTTGTTGAAAAGCAAAAATGTAACTCAGTTCGGTGAGTTAAGATTTAAATTTTAAATGGCAGAGGATTGCTTTTATTCCATTTGCATTGGTACTGGTGTTGTTGGGAGTGGGCTCTGCAAATCATGTCCTTCATAGCTTCAAACGGAAAAAAAAATCTAGGACTTCTTACTGAAGAAATTTAAGCGGAGTGTATGATCAATAGAATTGAGAGACATGGAGGGTACTAGAAAATCTCTGTTCCCTTTGACCTGAGATTTCTCTTCACTAAGTCACCAGGTTCCCTGACAGAAGCCTCCAAACATGGTTGGCAGAGCACTTATGAGAATTGGACAATCATTGCAGCAAACATTTTTTTTTCCATGCCTACAAGATTCCAGATCCTAAGCTAGAGACAAAAAGTAAGAGCTAGTCCTTTCCTACAAGGAGCCTGAAGTCTATTAGAAAAAGAAATATTTATTTAAAAAATAAAACATACAAAGCATCTATTATGATGCGAGGGAAGTGTGTATAATAGGGCAAAGGGGAAGAAGTAGGGTTAGAGGGGAAAAAATATATATTCCAGAACTTTCTGTTATGTGCTGTAGAGGAGGTAATTGCTGACTTTGTCTTTAGGTTTCTGTCTACAAAATGGGTACAGTCCCATGCCAGTGATCTCCTTGCTTTCGGTGTGCATTTTGAAGGTCAGTTAGAAAGGACTTTGACCAGTGTGCTCCTCCAAGGATAGCTATTACATAAAGGCCATATTAAAAACATAGTATTTCTAAAACAGTGCCCATTGAACTATTAATAAATTCTATCACCGGCTCCTATAAAGATTCTGTGGGATCCTGAAGTTCTTGTAGAAATGAAAAACTCAACAACTGGTATTAATTCCACCGACCACGTAGGGCAAGCCAGGTCATGAGGGTAAGAGACCTGATCAAGGAGCCCGGGACTCGCTGCCAGGGCTGCCGGCTCCCGGTAATAATTTTTTTTAGATTATATTTTTATTGATTTCAAAGAGGAAGGGAGAGCGAAAGAGAGAAAAACATCAATGATGAGAGAGAATCATTGATCGGCTGCCTCCTGCATGCCCCACACTGGGGATCGAGCCTACAACCGGGCTTATGCCCTAATAGGGAATTGAACCGTGTCCTCCTGGTTCATAGGTCGACACTCAACTACTGAGCCATTTTTAATGTCTCTGTGCTTGAGGCTCTGACTGTAGATTTATTGTGTGTAATTTTCTTCTGCATGGAATTAAAATAAACCAAAATTTTTAAAAAACACACAAATGAACAAAAAAACTGTGCTCCCTCCTTTGAAGATAGGACTCTTTTCATGAAGTTTTAAAATGTATTCAGCACAGCTTTTTTGAGCACCTGCTATGTACTAAGTATGGTGCTAAGTATTGGAAAACACAGCAGACATGGTCTCGATCCTCACAGAGCTTGGAATTCGGTTATGGGGCCATTGTGACGCCATATTGAGCACCTGCTATGTACTAAGTATGGTGCTAAGTATTGGAAAACACAGCAGACATGGTCTCGATCCTCACAGAGCTTGGAATTCGGTTATGGGGCCATTGTGACGCCATGCGATCAGTGCTTACAGGGGTCTTATAGGCTGCTGAAAGAAGAGCCTGTCATTAACTCAGCTGAATGATACAATCATAGGAGGCTCCCCGGAGGAAGTGTCAAAGCTTGGGGGTGAAATTCCGAGAAATGAGCCCTGAAGAGTGGAAAAGAGAAGAACACTAAGTAGAAGGAGCTCGCAGCCTGTCTGGCCTAGAAAGTGGAAGTAGTTCAGGAGGCTGGAGCTCGAACCAGTGTCTGGTAGAGCCTGGTTCGCTGTGGATGACCCAGATCGCAGAAGGAGCTTTATACGCAGCTGGAGTCTGATCTTTCGCCTGGAGGCCATGGGGGCTAGTTAAATGGTTTTAAGCAGGACAGGAACAGGATCAATTTTGCCATAAGAAAAGAAATCATTCATCTCTGCTGTGAGCAGACTGGATAGAAGGGAGGACAATCGTTAAGAAGTCAGGGATGAGGGTTGTCACTTTAAGTGGTAGAGATGTCAGATGTGGGCCTCTGCTGGCCACTCTCACTGCCCTCTTCAGTGGGATACTGTAAGGATTAGACCTTGGTCATCCCCAGGCTTTTTTGAATACAAGAATTCCCTTTATAAGGATCTGAGAGTGATTGTATTTTTAGATTTCACTGGTAGTGATACTACTTAATGATACAATGATACATTGAATTAAACTTAATGTATATTTAATTAGTCACAGTGCAACCTTTGTATATGTAACATGTAGTAGGACATATATGTAGGAGACATTACTGATCTAGTCTATACAACATTTGGTACCTGGGATAGTTGAGGATTCTTTGCCAAAACACCAAGGATTCCAGGAGTTTCTGATCCTCCAATTTGGAACCAGAGACAAGGAGAATTTAGAATTGTAGTTAGCAGCAGCTAGTATGTTAAATAATCCTTTTCAGTGTGGTTTGGGGCAGATTACTTAATCTTTAGTGGTATTGATTTCCTTATCTGTGAAATGGGTATATCTACCACAGTTAGGTTATTATTGAAGTAGATAATGGATGTTAAAAAGCTTGATAACTTGCAATAAATTGTTTCCCACCATGTCTCATTTCCTAGTACTCCTTTTATCTCCTTTTCTCCCCCATTTCCTCTGCATCTGACCACATTGTATGTAGCCCTTCTCAATTTCCCTTTCCTTTATTTCTCATCTTATTTCCTTAATCTTCAGAGAATATTAAACTGATATTTTTTAGGGTTTATACTGTTACATTTGTGTTTCCTTTCCTGAATTCAAACTGTAAGCATTTGTGTTTTGTCAAGAAATTGGTTAGGAGTCAAGATGTTCTGTACATGTGACCCTTAGTAGGAAAAACACTTCACACTCGCACATCATTGACCTAACGGTACATATATTTCAGGTCCACTCTGGCAACTTTACTTACTCCACACTCTTTTGAGAGTTTAGAGATGAATCATCCACCCAATGCCCTACTTAAAAGACATCTTCGTTCTTAGCTAATGCTCTCTATCCCTGCACATTCTCAAATGCTCTGGCAAATACTGTGCACCCTTGTGGAAAAGAGTAATGTCGAGTCTCCTGGGATACAGCCAGCAGTCAGGGAAACAGGTGCAGAATTGGAGAAGGTGCAATGGCCACAGTGCAGTCATGTAGAGAGAGCTTTCTAACATGTTTCCTGGAACTTACCCATCTCTGATTTTTAAAGCCTGTTTACCATTGCATATTAAAACCTACAAGAAAAGCTTAATGAATAAAACTGGAAAGATTTCTCTCCTGGAAATACATTCCTTATGCTCTGAAACACCAAGTAGCCAAACCCTTTGGCCTAAGCTTTCATGATCTGGTTTCTCTCATCATTGCATATTTTCTTCCCGCTGCTCTTGTGGGCACATGAATCCTATGTCTAAATATTTTCTTCAGGCTTCTCCTGAAAAATACTCTCACACACTGGTCTCCATGTGCTTCTGCGCCTGTTGTTTCTCTGTGCTGGAAATCCCTCTCTCATGAGAACCTCGCCCATTATTCAAGTCTCAGTTCAAGTCCTATTTTTCTGACCATTCCAAGTTAAAGTCACCTTTTGAATTCCTCTAATGAGGTCGTGTGATTTGCAGGGAACATTTGGGGATCTAGAGCTGGAATTCCCAGGCTGAAATGCTCACTTAGAGATGTGATCTTTTCACCTTCTTTGGACAATTTCCTTATTAGTTAAGATAGGTAAGATTTTAAAGGTTGTTAAAACTAAGTAGAAAAATCATGTGAGAGCATTGTGTAGCTAGTATGATAATCTTGCCTAGTATAATTAATTATCATTTCCTTTTTATATGGTACTTTAATTTGTAATTAAGCATATTTGGTAGAAGGAAAGCTGTGGTCGTTCTGTGTCAGGGCCTCTCAGATGTTGCTGTGCATGAGAATCGCCGAGGGATCCTGTCAAATGCAGATTCTGACTTAGTAGCTCTGGGGTGGGTCTTAAGGTTCTGTGTTTTTAATGAGCTCCTGGATGAGCTGCCCTTGCTGTTCAGGGGCCACACTTGGATTACCAAGGCTCCCTGTACCCCCAACTATAAAGCAGGGTGATGAAAACACCCATGCTCTCAGTTTGCCCTCCCTGGCTGGAGCCTAACCATGGTGTTGGCAAGCAGTGACCTTCTTCTCGGTGTCCAATGATGTTTTTTTGCCTATAACTTCCTTCACAACTGCACACACCGGCTAGACTTGGTACTTATCTTGGTCACACATAGATATTAGTCACGCAGGGGTGTCAAAAGCAATTACTTCAGAATAAATAGAAAATTCCCCAGGAAACTTGCGGGGCTCCCACAGGGTGAACTTGATTTACACGGAGGTGCCTACGACATGATGACGGTGAAATGACTCACCTGACGTCAAGACACAGGGAGCATCATCTTGTTTCCTGGGAAGACTTCCTTTTGCACCAGGTGATGCCACAGAGGCGTCTAAATGAGGAGAAACACTGAGAGGCTGGTTATCTGACTTCCTTTCCGCAGTGCAGAGCCTCTGCTGACCCCAGTGCTCAGAGCACCTACAGACCCTGTCCCACATGAGGTTCCCTTTAAATGGTTTATCATAGACTTCATTTGACCAGTGGTGAATCGTTGTCTTCTTTGTCTAGTTCTTGTGCACACAAGACAAAAAGAATGCACGTCTGATTTTGAATTGCACGCTTTGATTGCACAGTTCAGTAAGGGGAGTTTGTGTTGAGGCCATGGTTTTACAGTCAGGCCCACTCAGGACTAGGCTGTGTGAGCCTGTTGGCATGTTACCTAACTTAAGCCTCGGGTTTTGCATTTGTCAAAGGAGTTGTTAGAATAAATGAGAAAGTCCATGTTAAATATTTAACACAGACCCCGACATACAATTAAGTGCTCCACACATACTAGTTATATTTATTATATTGCCAATGATAATTATTAGCGTATTTATGTTACTGTGACACTTTATTAATATAATGCTACATTTTAGGTTTTTTAATCATAGTAAAAGCACATAACATTAAGTTTACCATCCTAACCATTTTTTAAAAATATATTTTGATTGATTTCAGAGAGGAAGGGAGAGAGAGAGAGAAACATCAATGATGAGAGAGAATCATTGATTGACTGCTTCCTGCACGACCCTACTGGGGATTAAGCCTGCAACTTGGGCATGTGTCCTGACCAGGAATCAAACCATGACCTCCTAGTTCAGTGATGGCGAACCTTTTGAGCTCAGCGTGTCAGCATTTTGAAAAACCCTAACTTAACTCTGGTGCCGTGTCACATATAGAAATTTTTTGATATTTGCAACCATAGTAAAACAAAGACTTATATTTTTGATATTTATTTTATATATTTAAATGCCATTTAACAAAGAAAAATCAACCAAAAATATGAGTTTGCGTGTCACCTCCGACACGCGTGTCATAGGTTCGCTATCACTGTCCTAGTTCATAGGTCGATGCTCAGCCACTGAGCCACACCTGCCAGGCCATCCTAACCATTTTAAAGAATACATTTAAGTAAGGGTAAGTATACTCATATTGTTGTGCAACACATCTCTAGAGCTTTTTCATTTTGCAACACAGAAATTGGATACCCACTCCCCTCTCCACAGCCCTTTAAATTTTAGTTGCATTTCTTGAGTATATTTATATGAATCCACTCCATATGCCCTCAGCCCCCTATCACTACTGAATAAACACATAGATGCATAGGATTTGAACTTAGAAATTTTAAGTGCAAGACTAAGCCTTGAATTATGCTAACTACATGAATGTCCTTGTACCAATTATAAATTTTGATTACTAGTACATCATCCACATCTGCAAATAGATACATGAATATGAACTGTATGCTGTTGGTAATTTATCTCTGATTACCCCCTACTCCTTCCTCTGTGTTCCTAAAAGTCATTCATTTTAGAACTTAACATGTTATACTGAAATTATCTGCTCTATTTGTCTTCCCTTGAGTAGATGAAAAGTATTTTGTGGGCTGGAGTTGGGGTTAATTTAAACCTTATTTTGCATTTGTTAAACAGAACAGTTCAGAACAGTGTATTCACCTCATTATTCTTCTCTCATTTGCTCCCTGGAGCCTGTTTTCATCATGTGATTGGGAAGGCGAAGCAGACCAACCCAATGGAGTGTGGGCAGCAATAGGGTTAAGTTAGAAAGGGGTTGGAAAAGAAGGATAGCTGGATTTTTAGATTGTACCTCTCCTTTCAATGACTACCTAGTTATGCTTAGAACCTTTTTTCTCCTGCGTTTTCTGCCAAGTATCTAGAGAGATCAAGAGCCATCTTGTTAACTTCCAAACGATTTGGGGCAAATTACTTCCAGGTACAACAAGCTCTGTTCCCAGGGCATCGGTATTGACAGTTAATTTAGAGAGCCAAGGTTCACCTTCTGAAGCAGAAGCCAAGACAGTTATGTAACCTCAAGTTCTTTGTTGGAAAAAAAAAAAACCCTGCAGATGCTCAGAAAGCTAAATTAAACTCCTGACTTGCAGCTTAGCCATGAAGCATCATGGGTAGGCTAAGGAATATTACCAACACCAGGGTGGTAATTGTAATGATGCCAAAAAAACACCATATTCATCTTCCAGCCAGTGTGATTTAAAAGTCGGCCAGATTCGCTGCCCAGAAAGCATGCTGAGGTTGAGCTGAACTTTACAATGTGGTTTGTTGCTAATGAGCAATCTTGTGAAAAAAAATTATTTTGCAAATTTGTTCATATGCACTACTGATTTGAGAACTCTTTTTCTTCCTCTCAGGAAGACTCGTTCTTGAAGAAGGATGCATGACCTAGATCAGTGATGGCGAACCTATGACACGCGTGTTGGAGGTGACACGCGAACTCATATTTTTGGTTGATTTTTCTTTGTTAAATGGCATTTAAATATATAAAATAAATATCAAAAATATAAATCTTTGTTTTACTATGGTTGCAAATATCAAAAAATGTCTATATGTGACACGGCCCCAGAGTTAAGTTAGGGTTTTTCAAAATGCTGACACACCGAGCTCAAAAGGTTCGCCATCAACTGACCTAGATTAAAAGGGGGCCTAAGAGAATAAATATTATTGGCAGCTACCCCAGCACTCACACTCATCTCTTACCTGTAAGAGAGGAAGGGAGTGGCAATGGTTGAGTGGTCAAGTGCATGCCAGACTCCAGGCACTCTGCCTGTCCTCCCAGTAAGTCATTAGGTGAAGTCAGGGAAATGGGCACCAGCAACCTCATATTAGAAACTATGGAAAACAGACTGAGACACAGGAAAGAATTTGTCCAAGGTCACTCCACGAGCATTTGTCCAAGGACTTTTTGTGATGACACAAAGAGCGTGTCCACTATTCGCACAGCGCCTTGGGCCTTGGCCTTCAGCCATCCAATTTCTCCCTCAAAAACTGGGCTCTATGCCGTAGCCTGTTTGGCTCAGTGGATAGAGCGTCGGCCTGTGGACTGAAGGGTTCCAGGTTCGATTCCGGTCAAGGGCATATACCTTGGTTGCGGGCACATCCCTGGTGGGGGGTGTGCAGGAGGCGGCTGATCGATGTTTCTCTCTCATCAATGTTTCTAACTCTCTATCCCTCTCCCTCCCTCTCTGTAAAAAATCAATAAAATATATTTAAAAACAAAAACAAAAAATGGGCTCTACATCCTATCAAGTAACGGCTCAAAAATAGATCCCTAAGTGTTTAGAATCTAAACTCAATATTAAATTCAATATTATTACTTAACCAAGTGTTTTAAGAAAACATATAGTTGTATAATAAAAACAAGACAGGAAGTACTGCAAAGTAAACAATTTTTTACTATAGTATACAAGTGATATTAATTTTGGGGGGGGACATATATGTTCAAATAATAATAATAAAAAAACATTTGTGACCATATTGAGAATAAATCTTACCATTGAGAGTACATCCCAAATTTCTGGCTTTGTATTATGGCATCACACCTTCCATAGGTAATATAGCTGTTTCTCCTCTTTGTTCATAGACAGAATTCTGGACTGTTTTCTTCCAAGCATCTGTTTGTTAGCAACCTGTATAAAGTATTTACTCATTTTCAGTGTATGGGCTGATGAATCTTGCCAAAGACAAATGTGGCTTTATTTAATATTCAACAAATATTTATTGAGCACCAGCTATGCGCCAGTTACTGTCCACCTACTAGATACTTTGTGTTCTAGAGCTTTTCCCATATGTACCACAGTGGACATTTCAAAAGTCATTGGTCTAGTTTAGGAACTCCAAATATAGGGTAAGCACTAACAGCACAAATCTCCTAATAATGATAATAACAGCTAATTTTTCTTGCCTATTTGCCATATGTCAGGCTCTGATGGTGAATACTTTTATGTACTTCTTATGTAATCTTCACAATAACCCTATGATGGAAATACAATTAATATCATATGTTTTCACAGATGAGGACCTTGGCCTAGAAAGATTATTACATAGTTTGCTTAAGATCGTATAGCTGGTGAGGCTATCAAAAGGTGAGGCTCTAACTCAGGCCCATCTGACAAAAAGTCCACATTCTTAACCACAATATGTTCCGCCTTGCAGAAAAGTCCACTCTGTTAGGGTCAACAAACGTGCTGGGAGGTGGGATATAAAGACGAATAAGACACAATTTCTGCTCTCAGGTCCACTTGGGAGAACAGACACTCAAATGGGCTCAGCAAGCACTGTGCCTTGTTAAAGTTCATACAGTGCCAGGTATTGGCGATAAAACATGAGTAAGCACAATCTCTGCCCTCCAGGAACTCACACTCCGGCCAGAGACAGATACACTTCTGATTTCCCACGTTTGGAGACCTTTGGGTGCTCATAGCACTAAGGGAGACAGTGTTGTACTTGGTTCTGCAGCCAGTCCTTCAGCCTCCCCCTCAGGCCACCGATTATTGATGACCTCAGACAGAACACATAGCTTCTTAAAACATGTTGTGTTGTATTGAAAAAAAAAAAAAGAGGTGAACGTATAATCTACTTCACGGATTAAGTGATGAAATGTATGCAAAGTTTCTGTACATGCTCAACAGTTGTTCAGTATTGTTATTCTCATGTCCTCAAACGGGGGAACCTTACAGTGGTGCCATCTCTTTGCTCAGTCTCATATCTTTTCTGCTAAACTAACAAGGTGTTGCTGCAGCAACCAGCTTCATGCAGGTGTGACCAGACATCACCTTGCCTCAGTTGCCACACCTGCCTCTGCTTTCTGCCCAGGAGTCCACTCACCATTCTGGCATGCACCAAACTGGGAGTGTCAAGGGAGTTGACTCCCCATGTGGCAACTCTTGACAGTTGAAGGTCTTGAGGCATGAGGGAACTGGTGGATAGAGGCTCCCCACCTCATCCTTTGGGGAGATAGTTCTGAACTGCGTGATGGATTCTTAGAAGGTCCTGGAGAGATTGAGTCCCAGTTGTCCACAACAGGGAATAACCTGACAACACATCCTTGTAGTGCCTTTTCTTCATCCCAAGCTCTGTCTCCCTGGCTCACTCTTCTTCCCTGGGATCACTGCTCAAAATGAATTATCGCATGCAAGTCTTTGAATGGGGCTCTGATTTCCAGGGGATTTGTGGGAACAGGCATGGGAACAGAATGAGAATGGAAGAGTGGAAATGAGAGGTTTCCAGACTAAGAAATAGGCTGTCTAGATCATTGCCACCTCACATCTTCATATCTCCTCTGTTACATCTTTGCCAGGTGGTCATCAGTCACTGCTTTAGTATGCCCTGTGAAAGGAATGCTCTATCTCCAGTCTGAATTGCAGACACCTTCATATCCCTAGCACCTAGAATAATACCTGAGATGGAATAAGAGTTTAATTTAACTTGTTGAATAAATTGTTAAGTGAATAAAATCTACCTTCTTTTGCCTTCCAAGCATTAGGTCTAGTTTTCCACAAAAAAAAGTCTTCATGTGCTTTGAGTCTGGGTGGTTTTTTCATAAAGAATATTCATTGCCAGGGGATGTGTAAGACTTTTAATGATGTACTTTAAAAAAATAATAATAATGGCCCACCTAGCGTGGCTCAGTGGTTGAGCATCTCTCACATTATTGATGTTTCTATCTCTCTCCTTCTCCCTTCCTCTCTTAAATCAATAATATGTTTTTAAAATAATAATAATAATAATGGAAGTATGACTTTCTAGCTTATTTAATTGATGTAGGAATTTCTTTTCTTATATTTACATAGTATTTTCCATGTAATGTGGATTTGGATTTAGAGGGTCAGAAGTTTAGCCTGAAGAATTTAATATTTGAGTGACTTTAAGGTAAGGTTCTTTTTTTCTGCTTAGTTATATTTTTTATAACTTTATATAACTAAAGTGATATAACTAAAGTGATATTATTAAAAATATATAACTTTTTCTGATTTTAATGGCATTATGTGTTTATTGTTGAAACTTTGGAAGATACAGAAGCATGTTTAGAAAAAGAAAGGATAGAAGAAATGATCCATAATGTCTGCTACCCAGCAGCAACTATTGTTTGACATTTTGCCTTATTTTATTTCAGTCCTATTTCTGTGCATAAAATATACAGGGTAGGTTATAGTATATGTAAACATTTCTATCCTGGTTTATTTCAATTACATTATGGATAGACATTGAGTAGTGTTATTTAACATAGGTTATATTAATTTTAATGTCAACAAGGTTTTTCATATTTTTAGATGCATTCTTTTTCATACCACCACTGTCCACCAAAGTTTTCCTTAGGAAACCAAATATTTTATTTATTTTTATTATTTATTTAGTTATTTATTTTGGCGGGGGGCGGAGGGCCTTGATCAGAAGGACTTGGGCCCCGAATACCAAATATTTTAAAAGAATATTTTATTGGGACTTTTCTAATTATGAAAATAAATGAGTGTTTTGTTTTTTTAAAGACAATAATACCTATTGATTTTCTTGTAGGTCTTTACAACTTTTTTCTGCATTTATAAAATTGGAATCATATCATATATAGTACTGATAACCTCCATATTTGTTCAATAACATTTTGTAGGCATTTCCCCATTTCATTACCCTTTTTTTGGTAAAAGTTAATTTTAAAGAGAGCTAGGATTCTATTATGTGGATGTGACTCTGTTAGTTTAACTAATATACCATTAATAAGCATCTAGGTCATTTCTGATTGTTTTCACTGCTGCAAATAATACTGTCATGATAAGTGTTAGGTTAGTTTCTTGTGGGTCATTTATGTTGAATAATGTGGTAGCCTTCGTAGCTCCCCCTTAACAATCAAAGCTTTCATGATAGTTGGCCTGGAAAACACAGGTTATTTTGTTGGAATATAAAACAATTTTTGCTGAAATTTTCATGTGTACTATTCTATTAACGGTTGGCATTACATATTTTAAAAAGTATCATCTTGTTTGTTGGTCACTATTTTTTTCACCTTTGGGTTACCAGGATCTAGATGGCTAGAGTCCTGTGGTGTGCTAAGAGTGATTTCCTTTATAGTCCTTCATAAGTGATCTTCATCGTAAAACATTTGTGGGCTACGGAGGTAATGAGCTTTTACCAGTTAAAGATACTGGGTTAAAAGGCAAGAGCATGTGGTTTTCCTAGGGTTATATGAGAGCTCAGTCCTGTCTATGACATGCTTGCGCAGCACAGATGTACCATAGAGGATAATGTATTTTCCACACTGGGGCTGCATATTATCATTTATAGTGTATTTGGGAAGAACTGCAATTCCTTAGCAACAGAGTGCATTTGCTTTCTTTCCATCACACCCTCTCCCAAGTACGTCTGCATGGACTACAGAAAAAATTGCTTGTATTTGACGAGCCTCATCTGTTAGTTCTTCTCTTTGCTCCAGCTCTGGAGACCCGAGGCAACTTGAAAACTTGTGAGAGGAAATGCTTTGGTGAACTTTTATTGGTCCATGAAGCTCAAACTAGCTAAGGGAAGCTTTCAGTGTACTGAGAAAGAGAGACAGAGATCAGTGTCTCCAACCTCGGTTCAACACACAGGAATTAGAGCTTTCTCAGTCCCAGCCCAGCCAGAGCATGGCACAGTTTAGAAGTGCAAGGCGACCTGGCACTCTCCACGGCTACCCACACCTGGCCTCCTTCTGCTCTGAAAGACTCAGATTTCTGTCTACGAAGGCTGCTGTCCAAATCACCTACTTTACTTTTACAGGTAGTAACAAGAGCCGCCATTTGTGGAGCTATGTCAGGCTGGGTATAGAGACTTGGCATTAGTTATTCCACCCCATGAGATAGATCGAATTCTACCTCTTTATAGATAAAGAAGCTGAAATTCACAAAGATTAAAAAAATTCCTGAAAACCCTAGCCAGTTTGATTCAGTGGATAGAACATTAGCCCACGGAGTGAAAGGTCCCGGGTTTGATTTTGGTCAAGGGCATGTACTTAGGTTGCAGGCTTGATCCCTGGACCTGGTCAGGGTGCAGGAGGGAGGCAACCAGTCGATGTGTCTCTCTCACATAGATGTTTCTCTCTCTCACTGTCTCTCCCCTCCCTTCCACTCTCTCTCAAAAAAAAAAAAAATCAATGGAAAAATATCCTCAAGTGAGGATTAACAAAAACAACAGATTCCTGAAATTCCTAACTTCACACCATTGTTGAGTAGAAGATATTTGAAACTGTGTGTCTTGATTCCCCTACATTCACTACATCCCCTTGAACTGATGCTGACAATTCCTTTGTACTGAAGTGCATTACCTATTTAAGAGAAGATTTATAAGCAAACAAAAAGTGAGGTGAGGGAGAGGGTGGGCGGGATTTGCTTATAAAGTCCTGATCCCAAGTCAACTCTGAGTTGGCAAACAATAAGTTTCTGGCAAAGGCAGGCAAGACACTCCTTCAGCAGGTATCTTGTAAGGCTGGCTAAGATGGTACAAAATTATCTTTCTGCCATAATAGTATGGAGCACTCTCGAGACATTGCCCTGGCAGACATTCCAATGCTGACTATTTCTCAACTTCTAATTAAAGAAGTTGAGTTGTCAAACACCAAATTACAGAAACTTTTATGTGTACTCAGCCCTATGTGTTGAGCCTCCCAGCACTCTCTGGCCTTCCCTCTCAGGCTGGTTATTCATTACCTCGGACCTGTTCATGCCGTTCTTCGTGCCCATCCCTCCCAGTGCCTGTACCCTTCCTGTTACTTTTGTCCCCAAAAATTCTATGTACAAGTTTTAAGCCCTACGTCAAGCATCAGCTCCTCCAGGAAGCCCCTTCCTCATCCCTTGTATCACCCCCTCGTTATGCCCCAATATGCCTGGCACTGACTTCTCATAATATCCCCAAAGCCATAGTGCCTCCTTTATTCATCTCCCCGTGCTGGGCTGAGAACTTCCTGTGTGCAGGGACTGTGTCTTACTTATTCTTGGATTTCCTTTGCCTACCACAAAGCTTGACCTGAAGTGATTCCTAATCAATGATGGTTTAGTGGGTGGATGAATGGGTGAAAACATAGATCAGTGGTTCTCAACCTTCTGACCCTTTAAATACAGTTCCTCATGTTGTGACCCAACCATAACATTATTTTCGTTGCTACTTCATAACTGTAATGTTGCTACTGTTGTGAATTGTAATGTAAATATCTGACATGCAGGATGGTCTTAGGCGACCCCTGTGAAAGGGTCATTCGACCGTCTAAGGGGTCGCGACCCACAGGTTGAGAACCACTGACATAGATAATGATGATGATAAAGTCTATCACTTACTGAGCATCTACTTTATCCCAGGCACTGTGCTAGGTTTCTTCATGAAATACATTATCTCTTTTGAGCCCCATAACATTTCTATAAGGTAGCATTTTATTTACCCCCATTTCACTGATGGGGAAAATTGGAGTTCAGCAAGGTTAAGTAACTTGCCTAAAATTACCTAACTAATCATTGATAGAACTAAGATTTGTGTTCAAATCTGTCTACTTTCTGAGCTGGAATCTTAACCACTACAGCCAACAATGTGGGAGCTAGCTACACAAGGGATGCCGCATCACCATCTTGAAGACCCCCGCTGCTTACTCTTTTTGTTAGAGGAAGCATCTAACAAAACCAAGACCTCCTATTGTGTGCTATTTCCCCAAGTGCCTAAACTGGTACTTTTCGGTGTTCCAAATGCTATGTGTTTTATTCTTAAAGCAACTTAGAATCAGAGTCTTTTTTGTCAGCTATTTAGCATAATCCTAAGTAAAACTGGCACTACTAGGACAATTATCTGGGTTACAATATCTGAATACTTGTGTGATTCATTATAATTTCTTACCTTTTGTATCTGATTATTAAATCTCTTTTCAGTGCAGATGGAGAGAAAAAATGTAGATTATTAAATTTTGTGACTGTATAAAGGGTTCTATTCAGAGCTGGATTTTTGAAAAAAATATTTTCATCCCATTGTGGCATTTTCAATTAATCTACTAGGATGTATGCTTTAAGGACACTGAAGCTTTTTTTTTTTTAGCAACACAGTGAAAGAAAGTGACATTTCATTGGCATCTGTTCATCTTTTCTCAGGTTTTGTTCTGAGGCATGCCTGTTTTTAAATCATTTCTAACTCTTGGCGTCATGGACAGGTCTGCTCTGTGTTGGAGTTGAGATCTCTACCTTTTCGGACCCTTTAGCTCACTGTGTTCATGTCCCTGGGTAAAGGCTCCATCCTTATTTCTGGATGGGCTTTTTGCCCTGAATCCCCAGGGACCAGGACTGGATAACTAGGAACGAACCAGGACCTAAGGCCTTTCTGCTCCTCAAGCCTCAATGAGAGTCTCCCGCGACTTGTCTCCTGCTCTCTTTGGCTCTTGAGCAGGAAGTAGAGGCCAAGGAAGGGCCACTTCCCACTCATCTTTTTCAAAAATAGATGACAATCCCCACTAATGTGCATTTATTCCTTGCTGTGCATCAGGCCCCATGCTAAGTTCTTTACATTATTCCATTTAATCTTCAAAACAACTGCAGGAGGTATGTACTAATTGCTAGCCTTATTTTATTATTTAAAATAATTTAAATATTTTATTCTTATAAGGTATTTATTGAAAAGCTTTATCCTCTTCCATGCCCATTCACCTTACATTCTCTAACCATTATTTTAAAAAAAAAATTTTGTGCACCTTTCTGGAGTTTTCTTTGCAAATATAGCAAATTATATATATATATATATATATCTATATATATACACAAATTTTTTTTCTTTTAACCCTTTTCTTCCACACCAAAGGGAACATTCTATACATTTTTTTCCTGCACTATTCTTTTTTCACTTGTTGATATGTCTTGGAGATCTTTCTATGCCAATACATAGAAAGTTTCTCCATTCTTTTTTGCAAGTATGTCATTGCCCAATGTAAATTGTGCGATACTTTTATTATTCCAATTTTAAAGATGAAACCAGGGCAGAGAAGGTTAAATAACTTTCTTAAACTCAAGAAAAGTAAAGAATTCCCCCAGAGGCCACAGAAATCTGAAGATCATCTGACAAAGAAAGGCCACAGTCCCTCCCGCCCCACAACTCTCTCCCTCCCCCCGCCACCCCGCCCAGTTCAACTGTCCTCTCTTTCTGCTCCCTTTCATACCTCCTCCCTAATGCTCTGCTCAGAGCCTTGTGGGTACTGCTTTAAGTAGAGCATATTGAGGTGCTGTGTTTTCTCCTCTCCATCCCTTCAACCCATTTGACATATTTGGGGTCCTCTCCTTTTGCTCATGTCTGCCTTTATTGGGATTCTTTAAATGTTTGCTCTAGATATCTTGGAAGTAGTTATGTGTGATAAGCCTTGGAAACTTGAGATTTGACTGCAAGTCCCAATTTTCTGATGTTTGTGTTACTCAGAACTTTCCCCTGCCCTGCTAGACTTCTGTCTGCAGACCACTGTCCACATGTCAAAGACCCAGCTATTGTTTAAGCATCAAGAGCTACTGAGAATTTTGATCATCATTTATCAGCTCTCTGCCTGTCACTTCAACTGATCCCAGTTGGCTGATTCTGAATTTTTGGCTGCAGACCCTGACTTTACAATCACACTTCTGAAAGGCAAGATAGGATGTGCTAAGGGTGAGGTAATTTAGTAAAGGCTGCCAGAACTTGGCAAAAACAGTGATGATGATGACAATGAACTCATGTAATCTTTAAAAATCATGCTAAATACAATTGTTATGCCTATTTTACAGTTGTGAAAACTGAGGCTCAGCAAGGATTTTGTTTTGCCAGAGCTCATATTTTCATTGTCAGATGTGAGATTCAAATCAAGGTCCTTGCAGGCTAGTGTTTTTTGTATTATATTATTAAGTGCAATTCAAAGGAGACTTGTGATACCAATGGCACATTGAAGCACATACTATATAATAGAGGTAATATGCAAATTGACCATCATGCCCTCACAAAAGATGGCTGCCCCCATGTGGGCACAAGATGGCCAGCAGGGGAGGGCAGTTAGGGGTGACCAGGCCTGCAGGGGAGGGCAATTGGGGGCGGGGGGAACCAGGCCTCCAGGGGAGGTCAGTTGTGGGTGACTAGGCCACTAGGGGAGCAGTTAGACAATTGATCAGGCTGGCAGGAGAGTGGTTAGGGGGTGATCAGACTGAAAGGCAGAAGCAGTTAGGGGCAATCAGGAAGGCAGGCGAGTGGTTGGGAGCCAGAAGTCCTGGATTGTGAGGTGGATTGGGCCTAAACTGGCAGTCAGACATCCCCAGAGAGGTCCCAGATTGGAGAGGGTGCAGGCTGGGCTGAGGGAGACCCCTCCCCCCAGTACACGAATTTCATGCACCAGGCCCCTAGAAGTTAATAAGATGATCTACATACAGCCCAGCTTCACTCAAAAAATAATTTCACTATGAGAAAGGGTTTGTGATAGGCACAAGATTCTGCTATGTTCTTCAGCACGTTACAATTATATTAAAATGAAACACCCACTCCCATTTCTGCAAATCCATCATCCATAATTTTTTTTGGTCTCAGAAATCTTTGAAACAAGGATGTTAGCCAATTTTGGAAAGAACATTTTCCTTTCATTAACCCTAATTATAATATTAATAGTTACCGTGCTTGTTATATGCCAGGTACTGTAATAAGCGTTTTACATCTATTATCTCTTGTACTCTCCATAACCATCCTATGAAATAGACATGAGTATTTTCATCTGCAGAGATTGAGGCTTAAGTGAGGGTAAGTGACTTGTTCAAAGTCATAACATCTTAGCAAATGGCAGAGGCCAGATGTCAACCCAAGCCAGCCTGTGACCAAAAGCCCCTCACTGTTTTACTATAGTTTCCTCTCACCAATGGTAGGCAGCATGGTGGGCACCTCCGCATCTCTGCAGAGTTCAGGAGCCAAGTCTATAGCAAGTTATTTAGAATCATATCTTAGTGGTCAAAGTTCTTAAATTCAATGTCATAATTCTTACCAGCTGGATCTCAATGCTCAGTGCCTTTCTGCTCAGGGAAAAAAAAAATCAAAATGTTGTACATGCTCTTATTTTAATTCCATTTGAATTGTTAGCAACTTTACATGTTTTTTGCAAAGCTTTTTACATATGTTATTTCATTTTTCAAGTCAGTAACTTGTCTTAGGCTACTAATGAAATTCCCCTTCCATATCCTCAACACACTCCATTCTTTCTAAGCAAGACCATTCCCAAGTATGGTTTTTCCAAATTAGATATTTAGAAACCTCTTGTTTTAAGTTGTTAGGAGTTAATTTGTTTTAAGGAGAGCTCCAAAATCTGAACTCACCCTGCCTCAAAGAACCAAGTGGTCAATCAAAGCCTCTTAAAGCTAATTAGATGCCATCTGCTTCCCAGGACTTTGGGAATGTAGACTGTCTGCTTAGAAATCTTGTTTGAATTAATATTACAACAAGCCAGTTGCCTGTGGTTTGATTAATTACTAATGACTTCTTACATAAAAGTAATTTCTCCTGAGTGAATTCTTTGTATAATTAAATATCAAGTATGTGTCATTATTTTAGTCAACTTCATTTTCTGTGTTTTGTTAAAATTATTTTTTCTTTTATTTTTTGATATTTTTATTATTGATTTTAGAGACAGGAAGAAAGAAGGAGGAAGGGAGAGAGAAACATTGACTGGTTGCCTCCTGTATGCACTCCGATTGGGGATCAAACCCACAGCTTGTGTATGTGCACTGACCAGGAATTGAACCTGTGACCCTTTGGTTCATGGGATGATGCTCCAACCAACAAAGCCACACCGGCCAGGGCCATTTTCTTTCTTTAAGTAACACATTTGATAATGTTCACTTTTCTTGAACATTTATTGAGCACCTACTACATACTAGGCACTGTTCAAAGCAACTTTGGTTGCTTCATAGAAAGAATAGAGCCCAACCTTGTCCGTTTCCTCCTCTCAAAATACAAAGTGTTATGAACCTGTGATTCCTTTGAGAGCAAAGAGCATATCTATTGCTCTTACATGGAACACCTTATATAGGACTTCCTCCATGGAAAGTTCTTTTTTGTTTAAAGTAACTTTTTGCTTCCTCTGCTGTCATGAAGGGAACTATTGGCAGTCTTGACTCATAGAAAAAAAGGGCATTCATACTTCTGTTTGCTGTGGCAAAGATTAAAGATGGACTTGATACAAATTCTCTTATCTCTGGGCTCCCACAGGGCTTTGCAACTCTAATAGCAATGATACTTCTTCCATTTGTGACTGACAAATATCAGGAACCGTGTCTTATTCCTCTTTCTCCTTACTGCACATAAGCATTCAGTTAGTATTTATTGAATGGAATTAATCACAGGCTGCTGCATTTCCCTCCCAGAGAGCAGAGACCATGCACTGATGATTTCCGTTTTCATACTTCCTATAGTACATTTTGATGCACATTTTATTCCTGAGACATGATCAGCAAACGCTTGTGGTCTTCAAGTTTCATCTTTCCCTTGGTTGAGCTCTTTGTACTAGCATTTTGCTTTTTCATAGCAAGACCCCCAAAACCTATGAATCAAGAAATGAGTGCCTTTCCCGATTGACTGACTTGCTTATGAATGAAAAATAACCAAACACATGAATAAAGAGTCTTCTCATGTAGTCATACAAGGTTGCCCTCTCAACAGACAAGTTGGGAAACATGTCCAGAGAAGGATGGACTCATACAGAGAGTGCTCCAAAGGTGACTAGAGCCAGATTTCATCACTTCCAACCCATATTTCTACCTTCCTAACATCTGCTCCCTTTTCATTTTTTTCCATCCCCACGGATGCTGCCTGAGATCAGGCTCATCCCTCCCACCTGGACGCTGCACTCCTCCTGACTTCTCCGTTTGCTCCGCTGCCAGCCCTAACACCTCCAGCTCGGCCTCCACATGGTTGCCACGGTGATCTTCTACAGTGCAAATCGGATCATGGTTTTTAAAGTCCTTCAGATGTTCCCACCACATGGGGGATAGAGTCCACCCTCCTTCACATGACCCACATGGCAGAGAAGGATCTGACCCATGACGCCCAGGCCTGCCTCTCATTTCTCTCCCTCTGAGCCTGTTTCCCAGCCAGGTTCAAGGATCTGCGCTACCCTAACCTTCACTGTTATGCCACTTAGCACAACTGCCTCCATTCTTCCTGTTCTCTCTGCCCAGAACATCACCTTAACCTGTCTCCTTGGTAGACAGCAGCTTCTAGGGTCTTCTGTGTAAACATATAAGAGTCTCCTTTACTGAACCTCCATCTCTGTCCTCTGTCCCCTCCCCACTTCCCGCCCCCCCCCCCACACACACACACACATGCTCCCTCCCTCATTGGAAATGATCACTAAACACTTCATGTACTTCCTTCTACCTTAATTCCTATAATACTTCTTTCACTTTGTTTTTGAATTCATCTCTTTCCGAGGAGGCCATGACCTCCTTAAAGACAGGGGTTAGGTCTTATTCACATTTGTGTTCCCAGAACCTGGCAGTTGGTCACGCATGTAATAGGCACTCCATTACACAGCAGACTTTCTGGATTACATATAACTTCCACAACCTTTCATAAGGAATTCACTCAACTTAGGGTTGTCTTTAAATTAAGCCTCTCACATGGGATGATAGTTGAATTATGTAAGACTTAATGGAAGACTATATTTAAAGAAAAGTGGCACTTAAAATGTCGTGCTTTTATAGGCAGTGAACAAATATTTCACAGCCACCGTGGGATACTGTATCAGCATAGTGGTAATGCAAAGTGGCCGGAGGGCCACTGGGCTCTTTGAGCCTGCCTTCCCACTGCTTCTCTCTCAAGCCCCCGATTCACTGCAAGAAGTCAGTGTAGTTACCTGTTAGGTGAAGAACACTTGGGTCGCCTTCAGATCTTTCCTCAGGGAGTAGATGTTCAGCTATTTTTCCAGCTCAGTTGTTAAACTCATTCCTGCCTGACTTACCAATTGCTGAATTGTTCATTTGTTTATTTATTTATGATGCGAGTCCCCTGGGCTTCCGAGCTAGCGCCACAATGTTACGGCTCCATCTGAATTAAGAGAGCATACTAAGGAGAAATGAGAGAAACGATGGGACCGTGAGGCTGAAGGAAAAAAGGAACTGCCTGGCGAAGAGGACGCAGAGAGAAATCCAGATTCTGGTTTCTTGCTTTATGAGTTGGTGCTGGGAGAGGGAAGCTATTTTCAGCAAGATGTGCTTTCTAGCTGAAAGTTCACATGTCTACCGGCAATGATCTGATATTGGAAATCTATGAGATCTGAGTCTGGGAGTGACTTTATGAATCATGTTTATGCAAGCTAGTCTCTGGGCCCAGGACAATGGTCTTTGTTCTTCCCTTTTCCTATCTGTTTCATTATTCTCTTGGTACTTCATATGCCTGAACGCAGGCAGCCTTGTAGGATGTTCTGCCTACGCATGAGCAAGGATAGGCATCCTGGCTTTGGGCATCCTGCATTCTTTAGTAAAAGAGCCATTCAGCCTCAGCTGGGTTGCTCAGTGGATAGAGCATTGGTCTGTGGATTGAAGGGTCCCGGGTTCAATTCCGGGTCAAGGGCATGTACCTCGGTTGCAGGCTCGATCCCGGCCCTGATCAGTGTGTGTATAGGAGGCAACCAATCCATGTGTCTCTCCCACATCGATGTTTCTCTCTCTCTGCCTCTCTCCCTCCCTTCCACTCTCTCTAAAAATCAATGGAAAAATATCCTCAGGTGAGGATTAAAAAAAGAAAGCAAGAAAAAAGGAACCATTCACCTTGGTAATACATTTCATTTCTTCAGTCAGGAAGGGTGTGGTGGTTAGAGATGTGAGGTTTTGGCATCTGCCAGGTGTCTGTTAGAGTTCCAGCCCTACTGGTTACCACCTGAGTGACCATGGGATGCTGCATTGTTTAACCTCTCAGGGGCTCACTTGCCTTACCTCCTAAGAGGTGCTAATAATAATATTTATGCAATAAGCCTGTTAAGCTGTTGAGAAGATTAAATAAGCTATATAAGAGGACTTAACAGCAAATACTTGGGAATCCTTCTCTATTTTTATAAGATCTGAATGCACCTTCACTTTACATGAGACCACTTGTCCTCACAGTATCCCCTGTGAGAAAGACCTCAGAGTCCTGGTTGGCCACATCTGACAGAGGGAAGGGGATCATAAACCTAGACCCCTGCCCCAGGGACAGATCCCTCTCCACTCGGCCACCTTTCGTTGTGATTGCCTATCCTCTGTTCACCTTTTCTAAAGCATGACTCAGAGCTTTTGCTTCTGACAGTGAAGCTTCTGTCTGAGGGAGAGACAACAATAATCAAATATTTTGGCGTTACTCACCAGGAGAGCTAACAGCTCTCTGCCTCCCACATTTAGAGCAGGAAGGATTCTGCTTTAGGAAGCGCTGAGCGCCGAGCATGGAGCAGAATCTGGTTGGGTCACCACTTTGATTTGTATTGTTTTCCCTTTGATCAAAGGAGAAGGCGGCAGGGTACATGTCCTCCACGAAGGAGAGCAGGCGGGAAGTGCAGAGCTGCAGTCACAGAGCTGCCCGAGTTCTCCCCCCACCCTACACTGCTCCTGGTCTGATGGCATGTTGCCTGCTGTTCACTTGGCCCTTCCTGCAAGGACTGGAGGGCAGAACAAGGACTCAGCTTCCCCAGGTTGAAAGCTAATTAGGAGCTGTGTACTCTCACCAGACTGTTCAACAACTATTTGACAGTATTAGAAAAATAGTTGCATTTGCCAAACATCCTTTCCTGTATGTCCTCAGGACCCACAGGCCCAGCATGGGTAGCTAATCCACAGTCAATTTATTCCAGATCATTTGGAAGAGTGAAAACTTTAACAATGATGTATTTGTTATAATAATACGAGCTCCTGTTATAATCAACTCTCAATATGAATAATGATTTAAAAACAATAGAAGTTTATTTTCTTTCTCATGATGTCCAAAAGTTGTCTTTAACTCTCCTATTCTTATGCCATATCCCAATTATAAAGAATAATGATGCCATGATTTGGGGAGAGAGAATGGAAGGGGTGATTGTTTGCTTGTTTTTTAATAAATAATATGGCAAAAAATAAAACCCCCCAAAAACACAACACTGACTTCTTCATGGAGACTTCAGAGATATTTATTTAGTCAGACCTAAGCTTGAAGTCCAGACCTACCACTCACCAGGTGCATACAACATATGTGCTGCTTAATTCCTCTTGAGTCGTAGTGTCTTTCTCTATAAAATGGGAATAATGGATCTCTGCATGCTAGGAGGATTCAATGAAATTCATTCACATGAAAGCTGTTCTTATAACTCTGCATAGTAGCTGCCTTGCCACTGTTAGTTGTCCTTGCTCAGAAGTGAAACAGAAATTAAGTCAACGTATCTAGGCCTCCAGGATGCTGTCCAGGAAGACATTATTGTGACTTGCATTGAACAGCATCCAGATTACAACCCAGGAGTGACTGAGTGACTGAGACCCCAGTAGGCTTGGGTACAATGAGGATTGGAAAAAAGAGACCTATTCTCCAGGCTAGAAAAGCATATGCTAAGCCTGGCCTCTCAACTTCTGATCTCAGCTGGGCAGAGCAGCTTGTTATAGGCACCTGGAAGGAACCAGCTGAGCCAGTGTACGTTAGAAGTTCCTTGGGAGAGAAGATAAGCTGGCTGAGTTTCTGTAGGCAACGAGCCAGTAATGAGGTTTCCAGCATTCCATCACATGTCCTTTTCATCACTCTCAGCTCAGCCATACTCAGGGGCCAACTGTGTATTTGAGAGACTCAAGGAGCAGTTATAAAGGAGTGAATTGTGCTTTTGTTCCATTGACCCCATTTTCCACTCTACCCTGTCCTTAGCCATAACAGTATTAAACCCTGGGCATGAGAGCACAGAGAGGACACTGGAGGCGGTGGGAGGTGATATTGACAGTGGCTGGCTAAGTCATGTAGCCAGAGGAGGTCATCAGAGAAAAAGGACCTGAACTCTCTGTAGGACTAAGGGCATATTCCAGTCTTAAAATTTTGTTCTGAAAGTCTCTGGTTCTGCCACTTCCTAATTACGTGACTAGTGACTTCATCTCTTTGAGCCTCCATTTCCGTACAGGATTGTTGTCTAGACCATGGTTTACAACCATGCGAGCTGCAACGTGCATCATTCCAGTGGGCTCCTCTCGCACACACTAGGGGTCAGCATATTGTAAACATGTAAGGCCAGATAATAAATATTTCAGGTTTTATGAGCCATATGGTCTCTATTACAACTAATCAACTCTCTATTGTAACTAATCAACTCTGCTGTTGTCTGTTAAAGCAGCCATAGATAATACTAAATGAATGGATATGGCTGTCTTCCAATAATACTGTATTTATGGGCACTGATGTTTGAATATTATATAATAGTGTCATGCCATAAGAGACATTTTATTTTTTTCAACCAATTAAAATGAAAACTATTCTTGGTTTATAGAATATAAAAAAAAATAGACAATGGGCCAAATTTGGCCTGCAGGCCATGGTTTATGGACCCCCCCAACATAACCAAAATATGTTTGATACCTTCTAGAAAGCTGCAGTGGTACCCTGATTATCCTAAGAACCAAATAAGAAAGTACATGTAAAGTAATAAGCATAGTGTCTGCCCTTTATAAGTGCTCAGCATATGGTAGTTATTATTACTATTAGCCCTTTAAAAAAAGAAATATATTACATCTCTACTTGGAAGGAAGGCAGTTTCATTTTGGTTGCTTAACATTTCTACTTATATTAAACTTTTATTATCATTAAAATATATATTAAAATTTAAAATATAAAAACTGTTTTGAACAGATAGTGACATTAGTAGACCACCCAGTTTTTTTGTTTGTTTGTTTTTTCGTTCTAATGTCCAGGCCTTGCCTCTTCATTTCCTGACATTTCTTTAGTACTTGGTCTGTGCTGCTAGGTGCTCCATGAATAAATTAGATTAGGTCTTTTATCTCCAGCAGCTCTTAGTATTCTCTAAAGTGGGTGCATGATCCCAAGAGTATTTAAGGTGAAAATCCTTCTCTCTATATTAATTTTTCATCTCAGCCTTTAAATTTCTGTTTTGATATATGTTTTATAATGTCCGTACTGTACCATAGTACTGTGATACTGTGGTTGTACATCCTACAATCCTATATAATAAAAAGATAATATGCAAATTGTCCCCTCGACTGGGAGTTTGACCAGGGGCTGGGGCCAGCTGGCCAACCTCCTCCATCCCTTCCCCCTGGCCAGCCCGGCCTAATCGGCCCTGGGGCTGGCTGGCCGAACCCCACCCATGCACAAATTCATGCACCTGGCCTCTAGTTTATAAATGTGTCTGTAAATATTTAGATAAAGGGGGGGTGTGCTTTAAATTTTTTAAAATAATGAAGTTAGTAATCAAAGTTTTGAGACAACTGGTCTACATGGAAGACAAATAAAAGTATCCTAATGGGAAACAAGAATTAGGATGAGTGTTGTAAGTTCTTACTCACAATAAGACAGTTTTAGGACATGAGTTAACATTTTCTCTGGTATCTATTTTGTGGCAGGCAAGAAGCAATATATTTTACATTTCTAATTTCATAATAACACAATGGCTGTATGAGATATTATCCATATTTTACAGAAGAGGAACCGAGGCTCAATTCAGCAAAGTTAAGCAACTTGCAAAGGTCAGCTTGAATATCAGGACTGACTATCTATAAAGCATGACATTTTCCACTTCAGCCTTTATTGCATTTGAGGAAGTTCATGAAAAAGGAGTATTTCCTGGTATTCCTAAAAACTCTGATGTTAGTCTTTTTCTATCATATGAATTTAGGTTATTAATTGGTAAAAGTCCATTCCCCCAGAGATTCATGATCATCTCCTTGCCTCCAAGACTTTTGCACATCACATGCTTCTAACTTTGATTGGATGGCTCCTTCTTAATTGGATATCTCCTGGTCACCCATCAAGACCTAGCTTAGACATCACCTTTTCCAGGAAGCTTTCTTGACCTCACCTCTTCAAAACCAGGTTGGATGCCCTTCCTCTGGGCATCTCTAGCACCATAATGAAAGTTCTCATAAAATATGCTACATAGCTGTGTAGTTAGCTATGATCTCCTTGTTACTCCCTGGATTGATAGTCACTTGGGGGACAGAAAAATCTAACCTTGACTACGTTGTTCTTCTGGCATCCAACAATATAATACAGTGCCTGGGATATAATAGGCCCTCATAAATACTCATGGAAGGAAGGAATTCCTCTTTTCTAATTTGGAGTCTGAGATAATTTTGGCAAATAGATGGGTTGAAGTTTGCTTTTAGTAAGTTTTCCCAGGCTAGGACAAATTGGTGGGTATATATTAGATTATAGGGGACCAGATAATGGGAAAACAAAGAAAACAAACTCTTATATGTATGAAGGCTTTTTCCTTTTGGGTTTCTCAGAAACTGAACAGGGTGCATATACTCTCAGCAATCAAATTAATATTAATGATACATATGGTTTATCAATAGCTATCTATATGTTTATATGTGTACACATATATAAATATATACATATTCATGAACATGAATTCATAAAACATAAACTACCATAATTTTCGTGCTTTGTCTTATAGATTACTGAGTGCTCAGCAAAAGGGTAAAGGTTACGAACACTCCCCGGGTTAGCTCATCTTGCCAATCATCCAGTTGCTCTAAATTTCCTTTGGTCCTAAAGCTATTTCCCTCCTGGATACATAAAGCTCTACTGCTTTCTTTGAAGGGAACTAGCATTTACTGAGAGCTTTTGCGATGTTCTAGATACTTAACAGAGGTGATTGCATGTAATCCTCAGACGTTTGCACAAACCCACAGGTTTTGAACCCAAAAGGAAATGGATCAAGTCAAAAGCGAGGCAAGAATGTCACTGAAACAGAAAATCTTCATTAAGAAAGAGGGAAGAACGAGTGGGGCAGGGCTGAATTTTGAAAAGAAAAAGCCTGAATTTTGTTGAATTCAATTATGAATGAATATTGTTTGAATTACACGAATTTGTTGCATGTGACCATTAGCACAGACATTTTATATATGAGCGGGGAGGGGCCTTTTCAGCACATTGAGAGAGAAACGTTCTTTTCCACCATCCAATGGGTCTCCAGGTGAAGCCTCTCTTTATTGTTGAAAATGGACAGCATTTAGGCAACATTAGAACAGTTGTTCCCAAATGTCTACATTTCATAGACCAGAAACATTTCAGAATAAATTGTATAGGTCAATAGAATGGCCAGCTTCTTATCTTGTCAGTAAAATAAAGGTCATTTAAAAAGCACAAAACCAAAACAAGACAAAAAGCTACTGTCTATTCTCTTCATGTCAGAAATAAAAAGACAGCCTAATAGCAAAAGCAATCAGAAGAAAAACAAAGAGCAGAAAGGACATAACCTTATTTAAAAAGGTCATTTTAACTTGATGAAAAATCACTGCATCCTACATTTCTCATCCTGCCTCAGGAACAAGAAGCGTCAGACACTAGTCTCCAGGAACCACAAATGCTGCTGTATGTGGACCTTGAGGTCTTGCAGATATTGGGTTAATTCTGAGCTGTGCAACCTGGAGCAAATTATTCAACTTTTCTGGGCTGCAGCTTCCTCCTGTTAGATGAGGATAACATCTGACTGTATTAATGTTCGAGGGTTGCTGTTACCAAGTACCGCAAACTAGGTAGCTTAGAACAACAGAATGTATTGTCTCCGGGTTTTGGAGACCAGAATTCTGACATCAGAGTGTCAGCAAGGCCACAGTCCCCCTGAAGGTGTTAGAGCAGTGGTACTCAATGTGTGGGTCACGACCCCTTTGGAGGTCGGATGACCTTTTCACAGGGGTCGCCTAAGACCATCGGAAAACACATATATAATTACATACTGTTTTCGTGATGAATCACTATGCTTTAATTATGTTCAATTTGTAACAATGAAAATACATTCTGCATATCAGATATTTACATTGCGATTCATAACAGTAGCAAAATTACAGTCATGAAGTAGCAACGAAAATAATTTTATGGTTGGGGGTCACCACAACATGAGGAACTGTATTAAAGGGTCGCGGCATTAAGAAGGTTGAGAACCACTGTGCTAGAGAATCGTCTGCTTCAGGCCTCTTGCCTGACTCCCCTGGCCTGTGTCAGCATTACTCCAGTCTTCACATGGCTTTCTCCCTGTGTGCATGTCTGTGTTCACATGTCCCTCTTTTATAAGGACACCAGTCATGGATTAGGGGCTCACTCTGTTTCAGTCTGACCTCTTCTTCACTTGATAATTACATCTGCCACAAACCCATTTCCAAATAAATTCACATTCTGAGTGCAGGGGGGTTCTGAGATATTGGGGATTAGGACTGCAACATAGGAGTACTAGGAGGGATACAAGGTAACCCACACCGCGGGCCAATCTCATGGAATTATGGGTATTGTTGTATCCAAGTCATTTATTGGAGAAGCTGAATACATTGTAAAGTACCAGAGTGTAATGTAAGGGGTGTTTTCTGTGTCTTGGATTATTTTTTAATCAATAATGTGTTTATTGGGATGATCCCCTGCTCGTCTTCATCCAGGAGCTGTAAGTGCTGCTTCCTCCTGAAGGAGCCCCCCTGTAGGCTGACAGAGCCTTGCTCTCCCTCCTGTAGGCTGACAGAGCCAACACACAAACCCACCGCTTGTGCGTGGCCAAAGGCGGTGATAATTTTACAGCATCCCGGGCCTTTCACGTCCATAAAGTGGGAACTAGGGCTCTGCTCCAGGCACTTCTTCTTGTGTCTCCTCTTTCCTTCTGCGGAGGGAGGAAGGAGGGCCTCAGCCAGAGGCATGTTGTCGCAGGGAGGTCATCACCACCAGACTAAGGGACTAAAATGTCTCACTAAGCAGTCAAGAAATGGCCTTCGAACACGTTCATTTAGTAGTAAGTATTTTCAATAGCTATTATGTGGAAGACCCTGTTTGAGTACCATGGACAAAACAGACAAGAGCCCCGGCCTCATGAGCGTACATTGTCATGGGGGAAGCAAAAGTTCATAAAATAAACAAATGAATTGAATGTAAGTTTAAGTAGCGATAAGTACTGTTAAGTGAGAACAAAGTGCAGTTAGACAGCAGAGCGTGCTGGAGGGATGGAGGATGCTGTTCTCTGCGGGATGTCGGGGAGGTCTTCGCTGGGGGACAGTGAGCAGATCCTGACTAGTGAGGAGTGAATCTTCGGTGAACAGGGAGCTGAAAGGGGCCGTGCAGGGAGTGATAAAGCCAGGGCTTGAACACACGTCTGTGTGGTTCAGAACCTCTGCTCTTTCTATAATTTCTCCTAAAGCCATTGTAAACCCGTCTGCTCGCTGTGCTCACCTGCCTTGGACAGCCGATGCGAAGCTCTGCTTGGGAGAGGACGGTGTGTTTGGGTGTGGGCTGGGCCACCAGGCTGTCTGGAGTCGGTTCCAGCCCTGCCACGTAGCCGCTGTGGTCCTGCTGGGACTTGTCCACCTCTCCCTCTGAATCTCAGTTTCTTCACCTGTCTCCTGGGGATGTTTTGAAGGTTAAACGGGTCTAAGCACCTAGCACACTGCCAGGCACATGGGAAGGGCTCGATAGTAGCTGTGGTTACTGAAAACAGGTTTGCTAGTGTTGATATCTGAAGAGGTGTTGCTGACCTGGAGAGAGGAAGCAGATAGCTCAGGCACTGCTCTTCCGTCCTGCAGCCTGCCTGTTGCTGGTTTCTGTCCACCGGTGACACTGTTTCTGCTTCCTGCGTGCCTTCCTTTCTCAGGGCTTCTGTGCTCTAGAGGTCGCGTGGTCGGATAGACAGACACTGGACCTGACATCAGAAGACCTGGGTTCGGGTTCAGGCTCCAATCACACTTGGAAACTGTGTGACCTGAGCAAGTTACTTTATCTCTCTCGCTGCAGGTTCCTCATCGGCACAGTGAGCAGGTTGATTGCATCCCTTGATCCCTGTGATCACTGGGCAAAGTCACTTAACTTCCCTGAGCTCTGCAGGCTCACATATACTGTAGCGCTGCTGCTACCTCCTGGTTGCTGGGAGGCTCAGGAGGAGTGGAAGTGTTTGGTGTACTGTGACATGGTATGCAAATATGAGAGCTGATCTTTACAGGACTCTGCGGAGAATTAACCCCGAGTAGGACACCCCGACACCTCGCTCTGGGTACATTTGAGATGCAGGGGCTTTCTTCCACATTTTGCCATCTTTGCCTGCCCCCCACTGGGTTGGGTGGATCCACCTTAACAAGGTATGGGGGAACACTAGGGAAGGATGGGGGTAGGGTTCCGTGGTGGGAAAGCATCTTATTGGTTAATGCAGGCACATCCCAAACTCCAATTACTGTATCCGCTTCTAAGGCTGATATATTTATCAGGATGAGTTACAAGGAAATATATGCACCCAGGGAGCGAGGATGCTACATGGTCACCCCCTGTGATGTAAAATATGAGAATCTAGGAGGGGCTGTTTTATAATTCATCAGGTTTCGCTAGTGAGTTCTGTCGGAGTCTTAGTTATAAAGGCAAGTGTGAACCGGACGGCAGACAGGAGAAACTGGCACCAAGGAGACGGGAAGCTGCCTTTAGTGCCTCCTGCCTCCTCCCTGCTTTGTTCCAATAATTTTGCGCTCGGTAAGTTCTCTGGCTTTGCAGCTAATCGTGGTTGTTGTTGAATAAGCTTGGCAATTGAATCTGTAGTTCGGAATATGCAGTGGCTGTCAGAAGTGCGTGTTCGTGCTGGGGCTTCTGACAAATTCCACAATTCTCTTTCATGAGCAAAATTAGCTTAAAAGATGAAACAAAACCCGGCAAATCAATTATTCACCTTGATCCTTGGAAGGCTGCTTTCTTCGGTTGCTAAAGTTTCTCAGGTTTCATTCTGTCGGTTTCATTTGTTGGGTGAGCTTTGTCACGAAATTGTTTTTCTTAGCTGCCAAAAGGAGGTATGTACAGGGTGGTTTGTTCCTCCCCAACCCCCTCTCCCTCTGTACCCTCCCCCGGGTTTGATAAATCTTAAAACAGATAGTTTGCCTGGTAACCGGCTCCCACAGAGCTGAACCTGTGCACGGCAAGATTCAATTGCAATCTTTTGTGTGAACAGAACCGAGGGGTTGTGAATAATTGCCATTGTGGAGATTTTATTGTGAAACTCAGCATGGTGGTGGTAGTCTTTGCATTGTGCCAGGATGGGATCAGAATCCGAGATTTGCAGTTGGCATGCCTGTTGATGTGGGAGAGAGGGTGAAAAGAAAAGGTTGATCTGATCGCTATGGAAAGAGCTAGGCAGTGCACGGGCAGGACAGACAAATGCAGAAGGCATGACTTGTGTTTGTGTAACTTGGGACTGCTTTCTCTCCTTTCCCTTTCCCATTCATGATTACCTGAGGCTGCATTTCGGTCCTTATCTGGGTACGCTCCAGGGCTCCAGGTCCTGGCGTGAGGTCCTGGCTTCAGGCAGGGTGACTACTATCTCGGGGTCAGCTCGCTGTGGGAAGTCATTTCCTCCTCGGGATGAAGGAAGTGAAAGAAAGCTGTGCCTGCGCGGACTCCTTTCTGCCGTGTTGTTTGCCTCTGTCCAGATCTCCTGGATACCAACAGCTTGACGTCCTTTTTTTGTCAGTAACAGATTTAACTGTGGTGTCATATGGCATATTATATACAGAGAGGAATAGCAAGACATTTTTCTGACTGTTTCAAGTACGTCTGGCTTGTTGACATTTGCTTTCTTTCACTGGCAAGGAGCTCCTGTCTTCCGAACCCATAACTGTCCGCCCAGCGCGTCTACCTTACACATAATTGCACTTTCTCTGTGGCGGTAGCAGCTGTACCTCTGACAGGAACATTCTCTTTATCCGCAAGAATAGCAACTCATTTTAGCATCTCTTTGCGGAAAAGTGTGGGGGGGGGGGGGGGGGGTGGTTTTTTTTTTTTTTCCACCAGAGACTTAGCTTGCTCTTTGCTTTCTCCAGGTAAATATTTTGGTCATCACTACACTACACTTCCCATCAAGTTATTTCTCCTTTCCTGCTATACTTTCCGATTGCTTCAAAACTTGGCAAATTGGGAATATGGGATATATCTTTTTCCAGGAACACATTTTTTCAGGCATATTTCTTCTGTCCACAAATAGCTTTTCCATATTTTCCATTTCCCTGAATAAGTTCTGTTTCAAGAGCAGAGGAGTGATATATTGTGGTTGGCACTCAGAGGTGTGTAACCTGAGACTCGGTTTCTATTCTACAGCGGCTGCCCCACAAGGGCTCTGTAAAATGTCTTTTTGTCTTATGTTCAGCTCAAAGCCTCTGGGCTATAGCGAGGATGATTGAGGTAGGAAATCAGCAAATCATCGCAGGTATAACCCCACATCTGCATTTGATGGTCCTGCCAGCCCAGGATACACAGCTGAAGGTTCCCTAAAAATGTTAATACATCTTGATGCCAAGAACAATGTAGTTGTAAGTACCTTTGCGATGTACTATACCTGGGGTTTTATTGTATCACATGTTTAAAGAACATATGCCAGAGCCTGTGGTTTATTTCACAGCAGTGTCTGGTTTTTGAGTCAGAGTGGTCTTCTGGAGAAATAAACCAATGAACCAATTTCAATAAACTGAGTTGCTTCTCACTCAGTGGTGGTTTTCCCATCTTCTCCACCCACCGAGAATCACTCTATAGCAACAGAAGAAAATTTAGCATGAGTTATTCTCAATTAAGTTTACAGCGAGGCAAATAGGAACAGCGATAAGCACCTTCTGAGAAAGCACATACACACGCAGAAACGTGTCTCTCAGAAAGGATTAAAAGCTGAAGAAGCACTAGCATGCTGCCTACGTGACACTTGTAATTTTCTTTGACAGAGGTGGGGTGGGGGGGAAGGGGAGAGGGGAGGTTTGTTCTGAGCCCTGGATCCCCCAGTGCTCAATGGGAAGGGCAGGGCTTTTCGTCCCTGTGGTCTTCACCTCACTCTCCTCATTTGTAAAACGGGGGAGGGGGCGTTAGGAAGATCTCACCAGATAAATGACAAATGCTACACTGTTTGGCACAAAGGGGATCCAGAAAAGGTAGTTGTTAATATTATAAGTTGAATTTTGTAAAATAACTGAACTCATTCTGATGTTAGTTTTAAAAGAAATATGACACAGGAAGATTATATAAATTTTTTTCTTGTTAGCAAGATATACTTCCTACAGCTAGATAATTCCTCTTGTGTTTGTTTTTTATTTGGGAAACCTAGTAAATACATAATTGTTGCCTTTCAGCTTCATTTTCAACTAATTTTTAGAATGGCATCTGGAGTCCTTACATAATTATTCAAAGAATAGTCTAGATTTCAAAAAGGGAGCCTGAAATAAGCTTATGCCAAAGCATATATCGTAGCCTTCTAAGTTATTTGCTAAACAATGACTTGCCCTAACCCCCGGTCCTGACATTGCATTAAAGTACCTGGTGACATACATCATTTATTACATTCCGGGTGTCGCACTGAATGTTCTCACATGCATTTTTGTCATTTAATGCTCATCACAGCCCTATCAAATAGGTTCTCTTTGCTTCCCATTATCAAATGAGGAAACAAGATTAGAGACCATTTGCCTACATACTCCTAATTTAAGTAGACATATGGCAGTGCTGGAAATTGAACTCATACCTGTGTGATTCCAGAACCGACACTGTAACCACTGCGGTGCAGTTCTCCAGTAGGATTGCCCGGCTCTACCTGATTCCATTTGGGGACCTTGGTCCTATATCTGCTTTGATTCTTCTCCCCACATATTTAACCTCTATCCGGGTTTACAGGGTATAAAAAATTAAGGTAAGGATTTTGTTTGTTCTCATTTTTGAGCTGTGCCAATCCAGATCACATTTTCCTGAGCCATCTTTGTAATTATCACCAAATTGTACAATCAAGTATGAAAAGACATGAAATTATGAACAGTCATAAGTCTACCAGATTCCAGATAAAATCTAAAAGTTACCTTGAATCAGCACTTGCCCTTAGACTTGGGCAACTTCCCTCTGTGCCTCTCTGGCTCTAGAGGAGTCTGCGAGCCAAGCCATGGGCACATTTGGATCTTGCTCTCTAGGGCCCCAGAATGTCTTCCCCGAACAATCCAGAGCCCACTTCCCCAATTGTATGGTGTGTCCACTTCTGGGTATGGAGGGGAAACTGAGAGACTGCTGTTTGCATGGGGTTGGATCATCAGTACTACTGGGAGTTGGGATGTTCACACATCTGCGTGAAAGGCTTTTTGTGGTGTAGGAAGGAACTATGGCAGAGAAAAGGGGCTGGCCCAGATCTGGGATCTCCACTTGCTCTGAGACTCTCAAATATTAGAGGCAGCCCTACCCTGCATTCAATAGTGTTTACTTGTATCTTATAGTAGTGACGCTAAAATTTCAGTAGGCTGGATTTGTATGGTTTTTGGTTGTTTTTGCTTTTGACCTTTCCCCATTAAGCCAAAAGAAATTATTTGGGGGGAAAAAATGGTCAAAGCTACAAAGATCTCAGACTAAACACATTTTGGAATTGATAGCAGCCAGATTCATTAAGACTAGATAGACATCAGCCTTTTTTCCAGGTCAGAAGCATAGACCGACAGTGGTGATCTTAGGGTCAGCTTGATTCTAACTCTCCGCCATTTGTGTTTTATGCCATTTGAATGTATAATTGCTCAGAGAGACCACTGCTAATTCCAGGTGCCCTTTTCTTATCTCTAGCTATAAATTGCAGTTGTAGCCCTGAGTGCTAAGGACTAATGGGCGGCTGCTTGAAGGATCCCAGTGGGACTCGGCCTTACAGGCTGGTATGAAAAGCAGAGATGGCAACCAGTGGCTTCGTGTGGCCTTCCGTCATTATTACAGCCCCTTCTTCTGTCCAACACTTCATTCTCCCAATGGTTCCTTTCATCTGTTGTATTGGAGACAAAGACCCACCTAAGGAGAACTAACAGCCAAGAGTTCCAGGCAGCAAAACCTCTGCAATTACTAAGAATCTTGAGATTTGGGGGGAGTTCTTAGTTTTTTATTTATTTTTTAAAAATAGTGAAAGATGTTATGCACTTAACAGAGTGGTTTTTGTTTTTGTCATTCTTGGCTTCATAAAGTAGTTTTCTAAATGAAAAGGCACAATGCATTTTGGAAATATTCCCTATCACCAAGTCTTGCAACCTTGCTTTCTTTAGCTGTAAACCAAGTTTCGTAATTCCTGTCTCAGAGCTGTTAGGAAGATGTAAATGAGGGAATTCATATCCCAGTAAATAGCTATTCTGCCATCCGTGTGAAAACATCTGACACAGTATGTAGCACGTAGTGTGTCTATATTAAATGTTCAATCTGAAAATATGGCAGTTAAAGTGATGACTCTGTGATGACTAAGGTGTGAGGCACATTTATTTTGCCAACCAGAGGTGGTAGTTTAGATGGTACAGGGAGATAAAACCAAACACAAATAGGACAAAATAAAGCATATTTAACCCCTGCATTGAAAACTCATAATAGTGAATGTCGTGGGTGGTGGTAATCCCATTGATATTTTTACTTTCTTTTTTATGTTTTATGTATCTTTGGAACTTTTATAATGAGCATGTATTATTTATGTAATTAAAAAAGAGAAGAAAAATATTTATAAAGAATTGGATTAGAATAGTTTTGTGTATGTTGTAGATATCGAATTCTTTAAGAAAAGTCAAACCAAACAATAAAGCATACTTGGCAGAGATGTTTGTGGTCTAAACAATCCAGATTAGCTTGTTTTATTTTATATTAGTTTGTTTGTCTGTTACGAATCATTTATTAAGCATAGACGAGTGCCAGCAGTTCTGCTAGGTGCTGAGATTACAAAAATGAAAAATCATAGTACTACAACCCAAGGAGTTTATAATCCAAGAGAAATTGAGGAATAGACAAGCTGCTCCGTTCTTGGGCAGGACAACTCGCTGGGCCAGAGCAGGAGCAGCTAAGGTTGCTTTCTATTCCAAGTAACAGGAAACATGACTCAAGCCGATTTGCTCAACAAAGGGAATGTATTGGTGATTGTAACCTGAAAGTACAGCAGTAAAGCCCATTTCAAGAGGTCTGACCCCATCGCTCACAAGGTAGTCAAGAAAAGTGTTTGTTTTTTCCTTCAGCTTTGTCACGCTGCCTGTCCTGGTATTCGCTGCACCCTAAGACTAACTGCCCTGATGGCTCCAGGATGGTTGTCAATGGCTCCTGGGCAACTTGTTTTCTTAGTCACATACAACCAGAAAGAGATCCTGAGAATGGTCCCTAAAATCCACTTTGGACTAGCTTACTCATGGCTCTAAAACTGAGCCACCAGCTACATTCTGAAGTTGAAACAATAAAGACAGCCTCTCCATGACCTCGTGAGTTCCTAAAAAAAGCCTGGCAGCTGTTGCTGTTAGGAAGGGATGGTGGTGTGATGGAGGCTTGCACAGCATCCAACAGCCACCCTCAACTTCTGATAGGTACAATGCATAATGTACAAAAATGTCCAGAGGAATTAGTCCATAACATAATGGAGAGAAGGTAAGCATTTAATGCTGCATGTCCTTAAATGGACTTCCATGATAAGTAGGGGTTTGCCAAGAGATAAGAGAGGGAAAGGTTTTGAGATAGAGAAAAAAAGCTCTCTGCAGTCACAAAAACTAACCAAATAATGGTTCACCTCTCTGCCTATCTTTACATTGGCACTATTGCAAAGGTTACCAGACAAAGCCATCTGGTATTAAGTGAAAGCCTAACTTATCGGTCTTACTAAAACCTGCTCTTGATGGCAATTGGGTTTAAAGCTAAACCATGGGCCAATGGTCTTATTTTTTAAAGTACAGATAGGGCGTCAATTCAATATAACCTTAAAATTTTTGTCCCCCTGTTTCAAAATTATAGTATTTTAGAGCTAGGCCATACCATTGTCATCTTTTCCTCTCTCTTTATTTTTGCTTCTCATGAAACTTGTTCAAGAAGGTTAATGACGTACCTGGTTCCTCAAATTTAGTTGAATTTTTATGCCATAAAATTTATGATGCTAAAAAAGAGGTATCAGACAAACAAGGGGTACTTTTGACTAGATAGATGTGCTTGCTGTTGTATAGTGTATATCATATTGGAAATGAAATAGACTAGAATAAAATATTTTTAGCCAAATATCAATGTCTAGAAGAGGACATGAAAATACTATTATTTACTTTCTACAGGGAAAGTGCTTATACTGCTCATGATTTTCTGGCAGTCAAATGCAAGCATACATTTTTTTTTTTTACTCATGAAGCTTGTCTCAATGTTCTCAACCTACGTACCTAATAAGCATACTCCTAAGTACTCATTTGTCTAGCTTCTTTTCAAAGAACACTCAATAATGGTAATAACTGGGATCAAAGTGTATTTCCTCTTGCCATTTGCTTCTGGTACAGCAAATCCGTTCAGAAAACATGCAGCCAGGCATGGGCCAGTGTTCCCAGGCCAGCTGTGTGAGTAAGGAACCTCTGGCTTACTCAGAAAACCTGCTTGAGTGAGACAAGGCTGCAGGGACCAGGTAGGAAATGCTCCCCCAGGCAATGGTTTCTTCCTCTTCAAATTAGACAGCTCTTCAGTGCAGAGAAAGCAGCAACTAAATATAGTGGAAGGGTGATGGGTAGGCGCGTATGTCATCCCACCATTTATAGGTGCCATTATCCCCTGGCAAAACGTCACTTCCTCAGAACACAAACCAGATAAACTCCTTTTTGAGTTGTTTTGAGATTTCCTTATACAAGGAGAGGAAAAGTAAGAGCAATTGTTTGTCTGGATTTCTCATCTCATCAGCAAGTGTTTTGCGTTCCTGACAAACAGGAGATGCCAAAGAGGTATCAAAGAGACCAGTACTGATATTCAGGCTCCATACAATACTCCTGGCTCTTCAACCATTGAAATACAGTAGCTCCCCCTGGTCTTCCCCCACCCATATCTGTGAGGGATATGTTCCAAGATCCCCATGTAGTACCATATATATACTATGTTTTTTATATATATATATATTTACATACTTATACTTTATGGCTTCTCTTTGACCTCTCTGAATTGCTAGCATCACTACTCTTGCACTTGGGACCATTATTAAGTAAAATAAGGGTTATGAGAACACAGGCACTGCATATCATGCCAGGTAATCTGATAAAGGCTGCTGAATGACTAACAGGCGAGTAGCGCATACAGCGTGGATATGATGACCAAATGGATGATTCACGTCCTGGGTGGGTCAGAGTGAAATGGAGCAGGACAGCATGAGATTTCATCACGCTTCCCAGAATGGTGCATGATTTAAAACGTACGAATTGTTTATTTCTGGAATTTCTCATTTAATAGTTTCAGACTGAGAGATTGACCGCAGGTAATATAAACCACAGGTAACAAACCACAGAAAGTGAACCTGCGGATAAGGGGGGACTACGGTACTTAAGTTCTTGTTGGTAAATCGCTTCTACCTTGGGCTCTGAGCTGATTCACATCACCTCCCAACCACAGTCCCTTTCTCGGGTCTTTTTCACATCTCCAAGATCCAGCAAGTAAAGAGCTAACTGCTTACAGATTAAATCAAGAGTTAATGCCGGTCACAGCTAAGTTGTTAAATATTTTGGCAGCACTTCTGTGTAAGACCCAAAAAAAAAAAAAAAAACACCAAAAAACTTCTGGCTACATTGTGGAGAATAACACTCAGATTCAGAAGCAATGTATCATTAACCCCTTCCCCAACAATTTTTTTGTTAAAAACGTTTCTTTTTCAGACTAATTTTTTTATTTTGGTTCTATATAGTATTTTTGATGCTGGTTATGAAAACAGTTTGTAACTCGTCTTCCTATAAACCATATTTTTTTTACCATATTTACTTCTGTGTAAGACCCACCTTATTTAAAAAAAGAAAAAAAAAACTTCTGGCTACATTGTGGAGAATAACATTCAGATTCAGAAGCAATGTATCATTAAGTGCTAATGTTTGACACCCTGTATAATTTTTTAAGAGTAATAAAGGAGATATTATTTGAGATTGTCTGGAAAGATTGATCAGGGATTTGGATAGTACATGAATGAAGGACAAGGGCAGAATGTACAATTTTTTTAAAATGCATTTAACACATAATAACTAACTCTCCCATTTATTACTGCCACTGTGTGCACAGTGCCTTGCACACAGGATCTCGTGTACCTCTCATAACAGCACTGGAAGAAAGAAGAACATGAGCCTTGATCACATAGTTAGGAAGTGGCAGGACAGTCCATGTGTCATCCACTCTTGCTCATTATGTGCAAGACACTGTAGGTGCTGGCATGGTGAACATGAAGATGTATTTTCTGCTTGCAATGGCCAAAAGCGAACTCAAGGAAATATTGACAGCCCTTAAGTGAATGAGAGAGTATTCTTGGGCCTTCCACAATTGAGAGGATCATTTTAAAATATGACTGGGTAATACATTTTTATATTGCTCCCTTCAGTTGCTTCAATAGCAATATAAAATGTAGGTGAGCCACAGGGAACCAGCTAAACTCATTATAATTTGATTATCTAATCTTCCAGTGTTAGTCTTCTTGTAACCTTTGCATAACATAGGACCATTACAAAAAGCAATAAAGCACAGGACCAAAGTGTTTAGCCTACTGACAAAGTCTTGCTTTCCATCTCTAAGTGGAAATTATAAAAGCAAGACTATTTAGTAATGATTTGGTATTAAATCTAACTTTTTCTGATTCTGCTTTCCAGCTTATGCCTTATACAAAAGTAAGCATGTATTTGCTATGACTAAACTATATGGGAAGGCGTACCTTTATGGGCCAGCGTATGGCATCACTGCCTTTCTTGCCAAAATACCTCCCAGTGAGTCTTTTGAGAGCAGAGATTTGATTTCATTTGTCCTTGTGTAATCAGCATCTAGCATGATTAATTGACAGACACCAAATTATATATCCTTCAAGGGAAGATGGAGACAATGTGAGATTGAGAATTTGGGGAATAATTTATGGAGATGAACCTTGAAGTTGATACAGACATTAACTAGATATGCGGAAAAGGGCATTGTAAGGAGATAGTGTATACTGAGCAGTGTTTCTAAAATAAGAATGATCACAGAGTTTTATGTCTAAGGAAAGAAAAGAGGCCTCAATGCCTTGACATATTTTTACTCCTGTCTACCTATTTTTCTGAATTTCTTTTCCTACTCCCTCTCCTTTGTCTTATCTGCCGCTCATCCTTTAAAATTCAGATTTCTTCAACAAATAAGAAGGAAAAAAAAGACAGAGGGAGGCCCTTAAAAGGCAAATTAACTAATTGTAACTCATAAACCTTATTGCA
>NW_006290677.1:716418-723155 GCF_000327345.1 Myotis davidii | reverse complement strand
TATTATTATTATTATTATTTCATATTTTCCTAGAAGACATTCCTTTTGCCTCCTCCCCACCAGAGGATTCCATTCCATCTCCTCACTGTATCCCAAATAATGGGCCATGTTTCAAATTTTCTTTCTATGTGACACTAAAACTGAAAGGTGGGGTGTGAGTCCTAGTACATTGTCTCGCAATATCGAAGAATGAAGTCATGAACAAAAAATGGAGAGCAGACCAAAGTTTATTGAAAGCATCCATGCGAATTAAAGTCTATTAGTCCCTGTGTCGAGTCCCACATGGCCTTAAGCCACATGGGTTCAGGGATGTGCTCCTCGGCCACAGGAACATCAGGAACCCACTGCATGCTGGGAAGAAGGGGGAGGACAAGAGGAAGCACGTGCCTTTTAATTTAGGTGTTGGATACAGCCTTGCTAGCTCCTGACTGGTCTTTTCAAAGAATTCTGCCTTAATAACATTCTTGGGATTGGTTATATGCCTCACTGTCTCGTGATGGGTTATCTGCAAGCTGTCTGTCTTAGCAACATCCATACATTTTAAAGCTCATGTCTCTCTAGCGTGCCCTCCCTTCCCCACTCATTTGGGGTCCCCGGTTTTATCCCCCTGCTCCCCAATGGTCTCAGTCCCTGTCTATCTAGCTTCCTCTGTCTCCTTAACACCATCTCCATAGGAAGGTCATTAGTAAGGACAGAGATTTTTTTCTTTCTCCCACTGACAGGCCCATAGGAGGGACACAATAATATTGGATAGAAGACAAAAAAAACAAGGGAGTGGATACAGACCTCCAAGTTCCACATCACAGAGCGTGATTCAAGCAGTGGGCTCCCCTTCATTTCTTTAACTTCCGTCTAATTCTTAAGAAACAAATCTCAATTCATGTTCTATGTACAAAAGAGTATTTGCTCATAACTGAAGGCCAGGAATGCAGCAGCCTGATTACAACTAGATAATTCACACATTTGCATGTAATATTCATGGAAGGCCAGGTTGTGAGGCCATATCCGTAATGAGTGCAAGACAGCATTGCTCCAAACCTATGTAGTTGTCATAGAGATAAGGAAAATATAAAGAAAAACATATTCCTTGCATTTAAAAAACACCTTTTGGTTAAATTATGGTATCTGAACCTAATTTTTGCATGTAAACTTACAAAACATCAATGTCTGTATTACAGTCTTATAAACACTCCTTTGGTCCTTTGCAGGAGTTTATTCTGTACCAATGAAAATTACAGCTCCAGGAAGTAGGGAATGGGAAGAACTGGAGGGGACTTTGCCAGGTGATTTAGTCAATGCTCTTGCCTTCGATCCAAAATATGCTGAAGTCGCCAACAGCATTGCTCCAAACCTATGTAGTTGTCATAGAGATAAGGAAAATATAAAGAAAAACATATTCCTTGCATTTAAAAAACACCTTTTGGTTAAATTATGGTATCTGAACCTAATTTTTGCATGTAAACTTACAAAACATCAATGTCTGTATTACAGTCTTATAAACACTCCTTTGGTCCTTTGCAGGAGTTTATTCTGTACCAATGAAAATTACAGCTCCGGGAAGTAGGGAATGGGAAGAAATGGAGGGGACTTTGCCAAGTGATTTGGTCAATGCTTTTGCCTTCGATCCAAACTATGCTGAGTCGCCCTGACAAACAAAAATCTGATTCATTTGTATTGTTTTAAGATTTTCATCAGATCACATCTTAGTAGTATATGCCTATTGGAAATATTAAGTTACTTATATTGCCACATTTTTTTTCTCTAAGAAGTGTTTGGGCATGTATGTGTTAACAATAGAAAGGAATCCATCTGTCCCTCAGAATTCTTAGATAGTTACTCACCCAGGAGCAGTCCAATGAGATGAACTTGTTAAAACATGCATGATATCCCCTTATCCCCTGGAGAACCTGTTTCATAGATTAGATGGAATTTGCTGGAGGTTTTAAATGAAATGTTTTCATCTATGACAACACAAACTTAGAATTTCATAATGATGGGCCTGTGACAGAGCCCAAAGGGATTTCTTTCCTTCTGTGGTTATGGATATACTTTCTGATACTAAGTAACAACTAAGGACTATGTATACAAGACCAATTGCACTTCCCAATATTCAGTATTGAGTGTCCAGCTACAGAGCCTTCGGGGAAGTGGTTTTGTTATTGTTGTTTTCCAGAATCTAGCACAGGCATGAAAAGAGTAGGCACTCAGTAAATGTTCCATGGCCTTTCCTCCCACTTTCACCTTCTCCCAAGGGTGTTATCACCCACCACACCACCGAGCATCCCCTGTATTTGTGATGCTTAGGACAAGCCCAGGAGTGGTAAAAGCACAGAAGCTGAAGAAGGTTATACAGATTTTGACAAGACTGTTGGTAATGTCTTATCTCTAATCTTCACTGAGATTGATTGGATGTTAACTGGTTCCTGACTTCAGCAGCGGGATAAGCTGGTTGGGTTAGGGAGATGGGCTATTACATGCACCAAAGTGTACATCATTGCCCCGAGAGTTGAGAGGCCAATAAATTTAAAGAACTGCTATAAGGTTTAACTGTGTGTGTGGTGTGTGTGTGTGTGTGTGTGTGTGTGTGTGTGTGTGTGTGTGTGTTTATCATCTACATAGAATTCTTTCACCATTTGAATCAAGACTTGCTTTTGAACTGTTTTTCCCTATTAAAGCCATTTTCCCTATTGAAACTCTTCCATTGGCATGCCTTAATGAAGAATTCCAAGTATTTGTTCTCTCATTCCTTTGTGCAGTTAATCATAAGATATTCATTTAGTGCTTACTTTGTTTAGCACTATTCTGAGTGCTGAGAAATATATGATAGCTTTTTAAATTTACTTGGCTATCATTTTTTGTTCCTTTATTTTCAAGGTTGGAATGATTATTTGTCTCTCTCAGTGTCAGGACATAAATGTACTTGTGGGGCCTTCACAGTGAGGTTAAGAGAAATAAAGGACCAACATTAAACTTGAAAATCATAAGCCATTATGTTAAGGTACAAACCATAGTCTGTTTTTAATTAAGTAGGTTTAAGTTTGAAGGGCCAGGGAATCATTCTATTTATAAATGGGTTGCAGCCTTCTGTGGGCCTTACTTGCATATTGCATATCTATAATATATGCATACATCTGGCATAGAAATGTACATGTCAAAAGGGATACACATACATATATGCATGAAGAACAAGTGCACTTCCCAAGGGTCACGGTGGCATGGAATGTTTCTTCATAGATTTCTCAACTGAAGCATAAAACCAATTTGCTTTATACATGGCCTTCCAAAAGGAAAAGTTCCTGCCAGAGGCAAGAATATTATTTTATGGTGAGTTAATATGAATGAATAACTTGAATGAGTTTGAACAAAGGGCAGGAGTCCATGAGGTGAAGGGCCACATCTGTTTGCCCACCACTCTGTTCCCAGGACCTAACACCCTGCCTGGCTCCATGAGGCATTCAGTGACTAAGCAGGTCAATTAATATAAGTTCGGAATTGGGAAAATATTCTAATAGAGCATGGTGATGGGCCAGAAATTTATTTGTACAGGGAATAAAAAAGAAATCTTGGCTTTCTGGAGATTTAATTAAACTCAGCGAACATGTCTTGTAAGTTCTGCCCGGGATCAGATATTCGGTGCTGAGTGAAACAGGTCCCTACGCTTTAGAAGCTCTCAGTCTTGTGGAAAAAGACAAATATACGGTATGTACACAATTTTGCTTCAATTTCATTATTTAAGTTATAATATCAGGACATAAAAATAATTATATTATTGTTAACAAAATAGAGAGGTAACCCAGGGAAAGGAATGATTACCTATACTTAGAGGAACTAGAGCAGCGGTTCTCAACCTGTGGGTTGCGACCCCTTTGGCGGTCGAACAACCCTTTCACAGGGGTCGCCTAAGACCATCCTGCATATCAGATATTTACATTACAATTCGTAACAGTAGCAACATGACAGTTATGAACTAGCAACGAAAATAAAGCTCCAGTTTCCTTTGTAAACCCCAGCCCATCCTGCATATCAGATATTTACATTACAATTCATAACAGTAGCAAAATTACAGTTATGAAGTAGCAATGGAAATAATTTTATGGTTGGGGGTCACAACATGAGGAACTATATTTAAAGGGCCAGAAGGTTGAGAACCACTGAACTAGAGAAAGTTTCTCTGAAAGGAATGTCTCCACAGTACTTTAAAGAACTAAAGGTCCAAGAATATCTGAGGTAGAGTGAGCAGTCTATACAAAGGCACAGAGAGATAAAACAACAAGGTGTGTTCTGAGACTCTATAGGTTCTTGTCCCTATCCAATAGATTCTGTTAGCAGTTTAGAGACAAGTAGGTGAGACTAAAAAGGGAAGGTTGGAAGTGGATTTTCTATTCCTACATTTTTACAAGTTGACTATTGGATGTTTCTATAAATGTGTCATCAAAAGGCCCTCTACTCTACCTTCTTTCTATGAAAATCCTACCATGCTTCAATGCCCACCACATGTGTGATGCCAGATATGACCAGTGCTATCTATTTAAATATCTTGTTCCATGGACTTCAGCTTGAGCTTCATCATTCTGGTTTTGAACTTCATCTCCCCATGAGACGGTGAAGTGAGTGAGAGACTTGTTTGTCCTCTAACTCTGATTTCTGAGCATGCCTAATAGTGAATCCTAAACCAAACAGAAGGAAACAGCATCACTAATTTCTCTAGCATGGATCCTAAAAATTTTGGATTAGTTGGTTGTAATTTTGACCACCTGCCATGCTGTCAACTCTATATTCCGATAATAAGTTTTTGTGACGACTACAATGTCCTTTTTAAGATATGTGCTGAGCTCTAGGAAACTAAAATTCAATCTAAACTTCAGGATTGACAGAAATGAAAACAAATGAATTAGAGAATGTATCAACACCATACTAGCTCCGTGTCCACCATCCTCCAGCAAAGCACATTTTTCTGAATGTCATATCCTTAGACAGTAATAAGTGCACTTAGGACAGACTTTGAATATCACCTTTAAATGGCAATAATTCTATTTCAAAGAGCAAATGAGTGAAAAATGCACTTGAAAACTCATTAGATGAATTGAGGAAAGGTAATCTAATCTTTAATGTAGACAAAAGACAAAAGCTTATTTTAAGAAATTCTTTCTTGAAATAATCTCCTTTATTAATGTTTTCCTATATTGTAGTCTCTTGATTTACACCAAGCATGTCAAACTCAAAGGCTAACATGAGCCAAATAAACAAGATTTAAGTTTATGTGGGCCACAAAAAAACAAAAGCTTCAGTTTTCATAGAAATGTAGGTTTATTTTGATAGAGACATGCTGAATACAAAGGGCTAAAATAAATGAGTAATCCTTAACATAAAATGATAGAACACTTTAATAAAAATATTTTTCTGGAAGTTAACTTACCAGATCCTGAATAACTGCACAAATCAATAAGCGTAATGCAAGTAAACCTATTTTTCTTGTTTTCCAGAGCGAAATATTTCCTGTTGCGCACACCAAAAAGTCAATACAAAACTAATAATGTGGCAATCAGCTGCTAAAATATTTGCTGCTAGTATTAGTGGAGAGAAATGGTGCACCTGCACGTAAGGCGTGTAAGGGAAATGAAGGCAACACGATTATAGTAATCAGTCATTAGCGAACGTTGTAGTTCGTTATTAATAATTATGTATAACAGGATATTGTAAAAATTAAGTTACAAAATTTTTATTAAAATGTTTCTTACATACCGTTATATTGGCTGGGCCACAAAAATATTCGTTGTGGGCTGCATGTGGCCCATGGGCCTCGAGTTTGACATGCTTGATTTACACCAATAAATACATGCAGCTTTAATTATAAAAAGGCTGGTAACCACACATCCCAGGTTGCCCAGGCAAGTTCCAGTATATGTCTAGATTTGGGAAGAGATTATTGTGCACAGGCAAACAGGGCTGGAATGAGATTATTGTGTTAAGATCTAGTTGAAGAAGGAATGAAGGGACTTCATTCTCCATGTATTTGAATAGGTTGGCTGTGATTGACAGAGGAGATTGAAGCCCTGGCTTCAACCTTGTGTAGCCCCCAATCATGATATCTGTCATATCCCTCAGGTCACCCTTAGCAGTGACAGAGCACCCAACGGCTAATCTAATCTATAAAAAGTATATCCCCTGCTTATACTCTCCTTGCTCTAAATTGTGCTATGTTGTAGCTATTCCTAGTTTTTCTTCTGTTGCTTAAAGTCTTTGAGAGAAAAAACTGTGCCTTATATATTGTTGTACCTGTACTGTCTAACCTAGTTAAGAAGGAAACCCAGCAATGAGTAAGGATTGATGGGGAGCGCATCTCTTCTCTCCTGGAACCAACTCTACCAGTCTCTTCATGCAAGGTTCCCTCTCATAGCTCAGTTCTGCTCTTACTCAGAACTTGGCTCAGCACTGTCTCTCTTGTGGTGGACTAAGTCCTCTGTGCACACATTTTATTTTCCCACACATCTAAGGTTCTAAAACATTCTATTTATTTCTTACTTCTCTGGCAATATTTTAAAACTGTTTGGTTAATGAAGCACTTAGTTTCTGCTTATTGAGAGCTTGGTGTAGCCAAGCATGCGGTGATCTTAGTGGACAGAGGGATTTTCAGCCATGCAAAAAACATGTTCTCTGTCCTTAAAGTCTGCTTGAAGCTTAGGCTATGTGAGTAGGATGGGAACTCTCATAAATATTAGTGTTCATTGACGGACTTT
>NW_006290677.1:707383-716047 GCF_000327345.1 Myotis davidii | reverse complement strand
CTTGATTGCCTCCAGGCAATCATCCTCAGGTGTGGCGAGAGTTTTTTTTCAACAGGGTGGGGCAGTTGCTTCTGCCTGGAAGCTAATTGTTACTTTTAATCTCTTAACACATTGTGGGTGGATCACAAGCGCTCTGGTGTTTTCATATTACACAGTGTTTTTCATAAATGTTAAAGGCACGCCTTAAAATTAAATACCCATTGCATTTTGAAGTTATTTATTACATGTTCTTACAAGCTAATATCTTTTTAAAGTATGATACTTTGTAAAACGTTTTTTGTACTTATTCAATAGAAACTTACCTGGCCACTGGGTAAAGTTAGCAATAAAATTACTGGTGTGCAATGTGTTAACTACTACCTCTTGGCTTGCAGAAGGCACCCAACTTCACCCACCCACCCCCAGAATCATCTAGCAAGTCTAATCTTGGATGTCCTCTTAGGGAAATTGAAGTGTGACGATTCTGCTCCACCCACTCTCTGCCAGCCATTCCCACTCTCCCCACCCAAAGGCACCAGACACCATCAAGCAAAAGTTGTAATATGTTCTTTGCAATGACATAATCTCTCTAGGTAGCACAATTATGAGTGTGCAAAACATGTTTTAAAGTGTTCCTCCACCCAACCACCGCTGCCTGTTTGGGACTGGAGAGCCTTGTGGACTAACATGGGCCAGCCTACAGGATGACAGCCTAGGTATTGACAGACCCTCACCATTAATGATGGCAATACTATTTGCATTCACTGAGTCCATACCATGGGGCAGATGCTGTGCTAGGTGCTGCAATAGCTCATCTTTGCAGTAGCTCTGGAGATATCACTACTGCCATTGTATAGATGAGGATATTGAGGCCACAGTCACAGCTTGTCTGAGATTTCAGGTCTCGGAAGTGGCAGCAGTCAGGATGAGAACCCGGATCTATTGCCAGTGCAATGCTTTTTCTACTACATCACAACAGAAGTAGGTTAATCGTTTTCAGTGCCTCAATCCTTCATTTGGAAAGTAAGGATGGGTTCTTTATCTCTATCTGCCTCAGAATTAACTGGAGAGCATTATGCTAAGTGAAATAAGCCAGTCAGAGAAAGATAAATATCACATGATCTCACTCATTTGTGGAATATAATGAACAACATAAACTGATGAACAAAAACAGATCCAGAGATAGAGAAGCATCGATCTAATATATAAAAACAAATACAAGGAAGCAGCCAAAATGTGGAGACAAAGAAACAAAAGAAAAAAAAAGAAAAAAGAAAAAAAAAGAATGAAAATGTCTGTATCCTTCCTATTGTTCAGCACAGTAACAATATCACCTAGGCTGCTAATTTTCTTTGAGAAACCTCAATTTATTACAATTCTCTTGATCACTGAGATTTGACAGTCTGATCGATGCTTCTCTATCTCTGGATCTAATCAGTTTGTTCATCAGTTTATGTTGTTCATTATATTCCACAAATGAGTGAGATCATGTGATATTTATCTTTCTCTGACTGGCTTATTTCACTTAGCATAATGCTCTCCAGTTCCATCCATGCTATTGCAAATGGTAAGAATTCCTTCTTTTTTACTGCAGCATAGTATTCCATTGTGTAGATGTACCACAGTTTTTTAAATCCACTCATCTGCTGATGGGCACTTAGGCTGTTTCCAAATCTTAGCTATGGTGAATTGTGCCGCTATGAACATTTCAATGGAATTGCCAACACACAAGTAGTTTATGACCCAACTGACCACTGAGTCAGAGCATGCAACCTATCAGCAAAGGAACTTTTGACCAAACGAAACCAGGGAACATATATCCACTTATTCACTTTCTCAATTAATACTTTGCAAGCATGGCCTGTGGACCACACACTGATAATGCAGACACGATGTACATTTTTAACAGGGTATCTTGCCGGGTCTCATATACATTTAATGGACAGCTTGCCTTGGGAATTAATGTACCTTTCTAATTTATAGGGAGGTTTCCAACCATGGTGGTGCATGAGCAGCAGGAAAAGTAAAAAACAACAGCTATTAACCTCTGAGATAAGATTTTGGCAGCAGTGTGGTATGTTATGTCCTTTGAGGGCTGTGTCTGAATGGAAAAAGCACAAGCATTTTGGCCTCAGACAGTCTAGGACTCAACTCTCAGCTCTGACATTTAATAGTTGGCTGTGTGAGCTTAAGTTATTTCACCCTAGGAGCCTCTATTCTCCAACGGCAAGGCAGGAATACTATTGGCCATTGAATTATTTTGTTGTTGTTGTTTTCTCACTCAATTGTTTAACAAATATTTATAGAACATTGAGTCAATCAGGAAAACAGATATCACCTTATGTATTTTAAGCAGCAAGAGAAGTAACTCAGGGTATTGATTTTTAAGTGTGCTTAGAAATCAATGGAACCTGGGAGCAGTGATAGGCAGGGGTCAGGGGCAGCGACACCTTAATTGGAAATTTCAAGAAGCCATTTGTGCCCTAGCTGGTTTGGCTTGGTGGATAGAGCGTCGGCCTGCAGACTGAAAGGTCCCCGGTTCAATTCCAGTCAAGGGCACATGCCCAGGTTGCAGGCTCGATCCCCAGTAGGGGCGTCCAGGAGGCAGACGATCAATGATTCTCTCTCATCAGATGTTTTTATCTCTCTCTCCCTCTCCCTTCCTCTCTGAAATCAATAAAAATATATTTTAAAAAGAAGCCATTTGTGAGCAATAGTTTCTTGCAAGCCCTGGAGCTGAGGAACAACAGTAATCTATGGAGTCTGAGGAAACTGTAAGCAGCTACGGCAGTGGTTAGTAGTGCAAATCCTTTGCCAATAGGCCACCACCCTCCTACATCCCAAAACTCATATAAGTTGCTCTGATTGGAAGAATCTAAGCTGCAACCCTGCTGGCAAGAGATGCTGGGATAATGGCTGGCTCTCAGACTTCTAGCCCCTGGGACACGTGGAGAGCATTGGGGTGGAGGGTGGGGTTAATAATTGGTGCGGAGGACCAGTAGGTTAAGGCCAGAATAAGCACCTCGAGTGTGCCAGGAATTGTCCTGCAAGTACCAGGATGAATAAAGAGACAAGATATGTGGCTCACATTTCATTGTAAGAGGTTAAATGAGTTAATGTATTAACAAATTTAGTAGAGCTAGGCACGTAGTGGTACTTTAGAATTAATTGTTTCTTTATTTTTAAGTCTCATCCTGGCCCACTCTGTGTCCTCTCCATGAAATTTCTGACAAGGTGGATAATTTCAAAGATTAGAGAGGGAAGAGCTGAGGATGTGCCTTTGGTGTCAAATAGCCATATTTTAATTGACAGTGCCTACCTGTCGATGATAGAGCCTCATTTTCATTTATGTTGACTTTGAAGGCCATTGGACATGCTTCAAAACATATATTTTCTAAACAGATAATGTAGACCATGTTTAAAGACATATATCAGTAGATGTGTGTATTGACTCAGTGCAAGTATATTGAGATACAAATGTCCCATAGAGATGGGAATATTGCTTCCTGACAGTAGGTATGAGGATGAGAGATGAATGTGTCAGGGCGTGTGTTAATGTATTCGTTTACATGAATGATTCATTTACTCTGGCCTGAGGATTTGCCAGTCACCTTCATATCTGTCTCCAACAGGAGGTCACTATGATTTTTGTCCCCTGTCTTAAGCAAGACATACAAGGTGCAGTTGATTCACTTAATCCCCCATTGAGGCAGCTTCGCAGTGTTCTCAGTCTAGGGTGAGAGCTGTCTCGAGCACTCGCAGGTGCTTCTGTCCTTAATTCAAGTTGTTGGACCACAAGGGGAAGAACGCGGGCTTTGGAGAAGTCATGAGAGGTGTCTGCTTAGAGAGAGATGGAAGGAAGGAGACAGAAAAGGAAGGAGAAACGGAAAGAGAGAAGGAAATCAAATAGTATAATTTTATCACCTTCCTATCTTCCCATCACTACTTTTCACCTGCACTCCCCCTAACCTCAGTCCTTTCTCTTCCTGTCAACACTGCCTTGACATTTTTATATATGTCACCTTAAATGTCAGTGCAAGACTTTGTGACTCTATCCGTGCTTACCTTGGTGAGCAAAGTTGCCAAGGTGAAATACCGTATAAAATGTGGTCCTGGTAGGAAATGTCTATAGTCCTCCTGAAAACTGTTAATTTAATGGAACATGGGCCCTTCTGTACAAATATACACACATACCATCCTTGGAGGCAGCAGTCACTGGTTCAAGGTGATGGTGGCCTAACAGGAATCAAGGCTGTGCCATCAGACTTTTCATTTTTGGGGTTGCCACACATGTGGATTTTGATGTGAAGTTTCTCAATTTTTAAATGTTCATCCTTTGGTTCTTATTTCTGAAAACACCATGAAGTCAGAAAAGATACAGTTGTGTGTCATACGTGGTTGGCACGCCACTGATCTGTGATCTGCTTTGTAACATCTTCTGTCATAGAACCTGAGTGATGTTATTATACATTATTGTTTGTGAGTTTCTCCTACAGGGCTAGGAGCTCCTTAAGAGCTAGGCTGTGTATTATTTCTCCAAGATTATCAACAATCATGGTTATGGGACATATTAGGTGCTAAAAAAATTAATCTATGATTTTATAAGTATCAGTCTCTATTCTCTAGAACAATCTTTTTGTGTCTTAATCTTCTCAGCTGTAGTACCTTGCTTATTTATAAAGTCCTAATAAGCCACAAAAGTAACATAAATATTTTAATTTAAAAACTTAATAGTTAATACTTTCAAGGTACTTATAGTCTATCGGCTGTAAGAAAAATAAGCAAAACTCATTACCACATTTTTTGTATTGCTTTCAGATTTGGTTTATTTGGGGACTGTATGGTGTAAGGAGAGTGCTTATAGGTTCTAGGAGGCAAATGTGGGTTTAAATCCTGTCGTTGTCATTTGTCAGTCATGTGAACTTGAGCAACTCATTTCATTTGTCTGGGCCTCAGTTTATTCATCTATAAAATATGAATAATAATACGAATTTCATAGGCTAGTTGTAAGGATTACATTAAGTGATATACATGTGACCTTTTATACAATATAAATTAAATAATGTTTATTCCTTGCCTTGCTGGTGTTGCTCAGTGGTTGACCTATAAACCAGGAGGAGGTCATGGTCCAATTTGTGGTCAGGGCACATGCCTGGGTTGCAGGCTTGAATCCCAGTGTGGGAAGTGCAGGAGGCAGCCAATCAATGATTCTCTCCCATCATTGATGTTTTTCTCTCTCTCTCCCTCTCCCTTCCTCTCTGAAATTAATAAAAATATAATTTAAGCAAAATAAATAAATGTTTGTTCCTTGCAGGGTTAGGGCACTTCACTTTATCTCACTTCTTTGACTCATTACAGCCTATATGCGCATAGGAAATAGGGCTGTATATTTACCTCTTTTTTTTAAGCATAAATAAAATTGATTGTCTAGTGCATATGGAGAAAGAGAAAACTTTTGGGTAATTCGGTAGGCCAAAATTAGAAAAATGAAGTAGAGTGCATAAGTTTGCTATATAGTCCTGGTGTTTATTATTATTCTTATTTCTAATATTAGGCCTTTGGCACACATTTCAAGAGCTGATTCCTGCGGATCTTTTTGACCCAAGAAACTGGGTGGTCCATAGTGCCTTCTAGTTCTCGGAGGAGGAGCAAGTATCTGGAGATACAAGTTCAGTCTTAACATTGTGAGGTGTCTGAAGGACTTGCAGGAGATGTGGTAAAGTTGTGAAGAGCAATGTGAAGTACAGAAGGTAATTGAATGGGGATGAAGGGAGTGCTCGGGGAAGGATATATAGAGTAAGGAGAGGAGAGAGTAATAGAAGATTTTCGTTAGCACTTGGAAAACTCTTCCGAGTGGCCTGGGGTTGTAGGAATTTACCTGGGACAAGACCTTTAATTTAGTATTCAACAAATAATAAGTCTACGATTTGAGAGAGGCACTCTTGGAACCCCAAAGGAAAAAGGATGGCTTGATGTCTTAACAGTTTACAATAAAATAGGCCATATATTAAGAAGCAATTACGTAACAGTACAATTTCATATAAGGTTAATACAGTACAATACAATACAGTTTAATATGGGATCACATTTGTTGATGGCAGACTTTAGGAATTTGGAGAAGACAGTAAGTGATTCTGCACGGTCTTGCAGTATGTGGATCAAAGACCAGGCTCTGGAGTCAAATTGTCTACTATCAAATCCCAGGTCACTTCTTACTTAGCCTTCCATTCCCCAGCTTTCTCGTCTGTAAAATGAGAGTAATCCCTACTGCACAGGTTGTGTACGAAGAAAGACGGAGCCGCGTTGTCATGCCAAACCTGATGAGTAGGATTGTGAAAAGAAAACCAAACCTATTGACCTACCAGGCAAGACGCCTTCCAACACCTGTGAGAAATGATTAGCTGGAGGGAGATTCAGGAGCAGTAAAAAAGGATAAAGGAATACACCCAGGGAAGTGGGGTAGGAGTGCCTCATTTCTAAGCAGAGAAGATTTGTGGACTTCTGCAGACCCTGTAGACGTGGACCAAGGATAGATAAGAAATAGGAGGTGGGAGTTCTCTCTCTGGTTCTCAATCTCAATAATTAATCCCTGTGTCCCTTAGTTTTATCATCTGTAAAAGGAGATAATAGTAACCACCACATAGACCTGTTAGGATTGAATGAGTTTATCATAGACACAGACAATAGTGGAGTTGTTTCCAGAGCAAAAGGGGGATGGGAGGGAGGTAGTAAATGGTAAAGGGGGTCAAATATATGATGATGAAGGAGATTTGACTTTGGGTGTAAACACAATGCAATATACAGATAATGTATTATAGAATTGTACACTTGGGACCTATATAATTTTATTAACCAATGTCACCCCAATAAATTTAATTCTTAAAAAAAATTTAAAGAATGAGTTTTCACATGAATCACTCTTAAAACATTGTTTGATATGGGTAAATGCTAAAAAAAAAAAAACATGGCTATTATTATGACAACTAGAGGCTTGAAGCGCAAAATTTATGCACAGGTAGGATGCCTAGGCCTGGATGGTGATCAGGGCTGATTGGGGCCTTTCTTCCAGCTGCTGGCCGCCGGCCGGGGCCTTCCTTTGTCCTGTGCCGCCCCTGGTGGTCAGCACACATCATAGCGAACAATCAGTCTTCCAGTTGAACTCCTGTGGGGACAATTTGCATATTAGGCTTATATATATATATATAATCTCACAATAATTTATTGTGTTTCTAATATATATATCATGAATGGTCACAGTCACTGAGACATGAAGGTGAAGAGAATTATGGGCAGCAGTTCATAGTGCAGCATCCCAACACATGGACGTGGTTTCAGACCTGGGACCATCATTGATTTCCACTATGTAACCTGGAGCAAGTGTCTACTTCTGTCAACTGTGTGTGATGCCAACACCCATGTCAGGGTTGTGGGAGAAGAAATGAGATTAATTTCTACATAAGGCATCCAATATAATTCCTGGCACATAGTAAATGCTCAATCCTGGAAAGATCGAAGAAAACATCAGAGAGGTAGTGAAACTTGAAGGCGCATGAAGTGTGGAGAGCTGAGAAGATAGGCAATTCCAGGGCTTTCCAAGGGAGAAGATATTTTTCAAAGTCCTTTGTTATGTTTGTTAAGCAATGTTCTCAAACTGTAGAGCAAATTGTGAGCAAGAAGGTGGGTCACATTGGGCAAAGGCACTTTTACTTAGCTAAAGGAAATATATTGCAAACAAGAAAATATATTGCAAGTCATTTAGCTTACAAAAAATTGAAAGTCAAATAGTGTCAGTTACAATTGCACATATACTTTAGCTACTAAGAATAGCTGCGTTTATTATCATTATCATTCAGTGAAGCTGAGAAAAGACTTAACCTTTGATCTCTTTGCTGGCAGTTGGTTATAATTAACATAATTATATAATTTTTGGCAAGAATTTTTCTTTTCATGTGTCTGTAGATTTAGATGATCATAGTAAAGCTGCATTTTTCATAAATAGTAAGATCTCTATGTGTTTGTCCCCACTCTTCTTAAGAAGACAGGTATCATGAAATTTTTTAAAAAGCACTTTATATATGGAAAGTGTCCAGTTTAAAATCTGTTGGGGATTCAATATCAGCAAACAAGAAGAAGAAAATACTATGCAACTAGACTATAATTAAGAGAGAGTACAGATATATATAGAAAAAGCTAAATTGGAGAGGCACTTCCTACTAGGTGTTTTCCAGACCTTAGCTCTTATATGCCCATAATTATGCAGCATGAGCAGGTAGGGCTAGTGTCCTGGTTTCACAGAGGTTTAGTTACTTGTCCAAGGTCACTGCACAGCCACATCTGTCCTCTGTAACCAAGCCATGTTTTCTTAGGTACGTGTTTTCATGAAAAACATATGAGTTTATTTTCTATAGGCAACTCTGCATGTTTCTTGGTCTTTGGTGGTTAGAAGATGGTAAGAGTATAGTATATATGAAAGCATGGATACTATCTATAATAATAAAAGGGTAATATGCTAATTAGTCCTGATGTCTTCCAGACATCATTCCGGATGTCCTTCCTGACGAAGCCTGGGCTGGAGGGAAGCCAACCCATGTCCTGGGTGCCTTCATGCGGCCCGAGGGAAGCAGCCTGGGTCCCAGGTGCTGGAGGGAAGCCGGTGCCGGCAGCTGGGGGGAAGGAAGGTGTACT